>NC_069004.1:33072773-33083760 GCF_001194135.2 Octopus bimaculoides
GTGGGTAAAAGAACGGAGAGAGAGAACGTAGAAGTGAGGGAGTAGGGAGAGGAATATGCTGATAGAATTGGTGGTGGTGGTGGTGAGGTGAAGAAAGAAAGGTAGAAAAGAAGGGAGTCGTGCGGAAAATAAGGGTTACGAAATGAGAGAGAAGGGTGAGTGAGAAAGAATGGCGCTGAGGTTTTTGTAAGAGTTTTGTTTATTACAGGTTTGGGAGTGAATCGGTGAAGGAATTGAAGAACGAGCGATGCGAAGAAATTGTTTAATGCCAAAGAGAGAGAGAGAGAGAGAGAGAGGGTGTGTGTGTGTGTGTGTGTTGGTACGTTGTACGAATAGAGGGGAAAAGCAGGCAGAAAGGCTTTGCGAGGGTAAGATAACCGCGCGCGCATCTATTTATACACCACACACACACACACATATATATACATATACATACACACACACTTATATACACCCACATACATACACGTATACACACATATATGATATTTATCGTTCTTCGCTATTTTCAGTTGCATACACTCAATCACACAGCCCCCGGCGAGAGGAGCCCTTGCATGGTAGGTAGCTCGACCTGCTAGCTAGACATAGCAGTCAACTCTCCTTCAAATGACATCCTGCTGTCTTGTTAAACAAAACAAAAAATGAAAGAGCGCATTAGATAATGAAGTTGAGAGTCCCCACCCCGAAGAAAAACAAACAAACAAGACGATGGTTATTGGAATGTCTTTGATTAGGGACCTGCAAAATCAGTTAAGTCATGTCAAAACAAAACGCACACACATTCAGGGGCCATTCCCCCACTCCCCTTTTTGTCCCCTTTCCCACACACATTCTGTCCATCCTCATCTCTTATAATATTGGATAGCTACAGCCCCCACCTTACACAACCCACCCTATCACCTTTTTTTCCAGCTCTGTCTCTCCCTTTTTTTCAATAACCCATGTTATTAATCCCTCCCCTTCCCCTTGTTGCCTATTGTCCCCTATCTTTTTACCATTTCTTATCCCTCTTTTATTCTTTTATTTGTTTCAGTCACTTGACTGCGGCCATGCTGGAGCACCGCCTTTAGTCGAACAAATCGACCCCAAGACTTATTCTTCTGTAAGCCTAGTACATATTCTATAGGTCTATCTGGCTGAACCGCTAAGTTACGGGGACGTGAACACATCAACATTGGTTGTCAAACGATGGTGGGGGAGGGGACAAACACACACACACACACACACACACACACACACACACATATATAAACGACAGGCTTCTTTCAGTTTCCGTCTACCAAATCCACTCACAAAGCTTTGTTCGGCCCGAGGCTAAAGTAGAAGACATTTGCCTTAGGAGTCACGCAGTGGGATGAGAACCCGTAACCTCCTCGCATTGTTGTAGCTTCCGAATGATGCTACCCCGCTGTCTTTGCGGGTAGGTCAACATACCCCTTTGACGGAACACCCTCCGTTACAGGTTTATCTTTTTACCGCTGAGTGGCCTGAAGAATCGTGAAATGGTGTTTTGCTCAAGAACAAAACGCACCGCCCATGAATCGGTCGTGAGTGCAACGCCCTCACCACTAGGCCACGCGCACAAACACACACACATCCAGAAATAAAACACCTGATGTAAATAATTATAATTTTGATAATAAAAATCATTATTATCAATTGTCCTCATTATCATTATCGACACCGTTGCTGCCATTAAATTATGCGCATTTGATAATCACCAACAACACCCGTCACCCGCTCTTTTTTTTTCACCTCACTGCGCCTCACTAACTACAGCACTTCCGGAATGTCCTCTGTCATCCATTTCCGCCTGTTTAACTGACCTTTTTCTTCATACTTCAAACGAAATATCAACGACGTTTGACCTCTCTACACCTCCCATCAAATTTTCTTTACAACAGAAAAAAAAGGTGGGGCGTGGGGAGAAAACACTGCACAAAGGTGACATCGAACACACACACACACACGCTTTTATTCTTTTACTTGTTGCAGTCATTAGACTGCAACCATACTGGGACATCATCTTGAAGAATTTTAGTCGAACAAATCGACACCAGGGCTCATTTTTAAAGCCTGTTTCTTATTCTATCGGTGTCTTTTGCCGAATTGCTACGTTATGCGGGCGCAAAGACACCAACTCCTGTTGTCAAGCGGTGGTAGACCCCTCCCCGCATATATATATATATATATATATATATACATGGGCTTCTTTCAGTTTCCGTCTACCAAATCCACTCACAGGGCTTTGGTCGGCCCGAGGCTATAGCAGAGGACACTTGACCAAGCTGACTCGCAGTGAGACTGAACCGAGAGCTGCATGGGAGACGAAGGCCTTCCATCGGGGTAGTCAGCTCAGAGTCCATCTATACTTGTTTCAGACATTGGAGAGGGGACCATCTTCCGGCACCGCTTTGAACGGCTTTTAGTCATTTACTCGACTCTGCTACTCATTTATTTTTGTTTGTTTTAAAGCCTAATACTTATTCTATCGTTCTCTTTTGTTCGAAGCGCTTAGTTACGGGGACACAAAGCAACACCCGTTGTAAAGTGGAAAAGCATGCACAATAAACAAAACTAAACATACACATTCATATACACGACGGGCTTCTACTCAGTTTTCACTTACCAAATTCACTCACAGGATATTCACCGGCCTTGGGTTATAGCAGACACTCGCCCTAAGTGTGGCGTAGTAGAACTGAACCGGAAACCATGTAATTGCAAAACGAACGTCTTAACCAGAGAGCTATGCCTGTGTTATAAGAAGAAAGAAAACGTGTAAATAACTATATAAATACATTCATATATATTCAATATTTTTTTTTTTGTAGATACGATTAAAAATATGATTCTACACGCTAGAAATGAAAATTAAACTAATGTTGATGTGCGTATATGACAATGAAAAATCGAAACAAACAGACAGGGATAAATTTATTTATCAGCCAACTTTTTATCCAAAGTCATTACGATTTCGACACTTGGAGAAAAAAAATGCATCGTTCGTCTGGAAAGTGACAATGTTCAAACTAAACCAGAACATACAGATGCAGGCCATATATATGTAAACGAAAATGCGTGTAAAAACTCGTATTTCAAATATTAGTACACCTAAAACTATATTAAAAGGGCTGAGTGGGGGGAGGGGACTCACTAGAGGTATATGTAGAATTTGTAAGAACTATAAGGTCTATGTAGTACGTATAACAAGTTTCTCTATCATTCACATTCTCATGTGTATATGTGTGTACATAACCATATATGTGTGTGTGTGTGGAAATGGTTGTGTGCGATTATGTATCTGTGTATATGTTTGGTTGTGTGTTGTGTGTGCGTTCGCAGCCGTCGTACCTTTCAGTGTATATGCGCGTACATAGTGTGTGTTTGAATAAAACTGGTAACATGTCTGTATGTGTGTGCAATTATACCGCTATGAATATGTGAGCGTATATCGTGGGCTTTTATCTGCGTATGCACAAGCGTGCGTTACTTATTATTATTATTATTATGCCATGTCTACATACATCCTTCGTATATATATATGTGTGTGTGTGCGTGTGTTTGAATAGAACCGACACACACATACACAGAATATGTCGGTTTGTTTTTAATTTTCTCTCATAAGTCTTGTATATTTAGACAAGACAGTGTTTGTTCTGACAATGATGTGCAATTGACTGCATATTGTTGGTGATGTTTCTCTGCGTGTGTGTGTGTGTGTGTGTGTGCGTGCGTGCGCATTTTTCTTGTCACACCGTCTGAGTGTGGTGGCGTTGTTGTTGCTTTGCTTTGCTGTCTTTTGTCCGTCAAGTGTCGACTTTCACGCTTGCAGCCAATAAGCAAAACGGCGGCAGTGGTGACGATGATGATGATGATTGTGGTGGTGGTGGTGGTGTTGGCGGAGCCGATGCGACATCTGATGACGACAACACAGTGACTGGTGGGACGAGGTGTCCAACACAAACACCATCGCCGCCGCCGGTACCACCGACACCACCGCCACCACCACTGCCAACGCCATTAACACAACCACCGCTTACACCACCAATACCACCAACACCGCATCCGACAACCACAACACCGCGACTGCTGCGGCAGAGCATCCACCACCGCCAACGCCACTGCGGTGGTGCCCCCTTTACAAAAATAACAAAAACAAGGAAAGCCAGCTTTTCCAAGTCGGTGGGGTTGGGGCGTGAGGGTAGGGGTAAAGAGATGGCAGCGGGGTGGGGTTTGGTGAAAGGAAGAAGTGAGTAAATGTTGTGTTTGACTGGGCTGGAGTCAGCTGCCCGTGGCACGCGGAGGAGGTTTGCGGGTGGCGTAGGGGATGGTGTTAAAGATGGAGTAAGTGGTAAGTGGTGCTGCTGGAAAGGAATTAAGACCGGTTTTTTGAAAATATTTTTTTGTTTTCGGAGGTTTTTTTTGTGAAGTCTACCTCCGCCACTGCTGCTCCATCACCACCACCACCACCACCACCGCCAGACCCAGGTCTGATAGGTGGGTGAGTAGATAGGTGGATGTCGAAAGGTGTGACTGTTGTCACTTCAGCTTTTGATGGTGATGATGGTAATGATGCTGATGGTGGTATTGGCGGTGTGGACTAGAGATGGTAAATGTTACCATAACGAAAGTGCCGCTATTGTGGAGATGATGATGATGATGATGATGTTGGTGGTGGTGGTGGTGGGGCTGGTGGTGAAGATGACAGCGATTGGATGCTGGAGACGGAACGAGAATTCTGCTGTCCTTTGATGATTATGACGATCGTGATGATGATGATGATGATGAGGCGGTAGAGGCTAATGGCGTTTGAAAAGTGCATAGGTGAGAGGAAGATCGAGTTTTATCGATGCAGTGGTGATTTAACGGTGCTATTCTTGACGAGCGTCAATATCTAAGAAAATGTCTTGTGGACAAGCAAGTTATCGGCGAGAGAAAGACAACGAAGCTAACAGCAATGGCGGTCGGTCGGTCGGTCGGTCGTGGTTGCAGCGATGGTGGCACTGGCAGCAGCGGCTGTGGTAACGTCTGGAAGGCTGTCGGTAGAGGTTGTAGTAGTGATGGTCAAAATGCTTGAGTGCCTCTTGGGTCTGATGCCTGCAGCTAAGGTGTGAGAATGGGGTAGTGGTGTTGGTGACGGCGGCGTTGATTGTGGTAGATGGAGCGACACTTGAATGACTGCCGGGGGAAATGTCTGCTGCTGATGTGGTCGTGTTGTTACCGTTAATGGTGCTATTGTGGCCTGAAGTGTGTGCCCTGTGGTAATGGTGCTGGTTGCAAGAGTCTTATTTGTTCTACAAAGGTTTGTCACCAGACAATGTCTGTCTGTCTATCTATCTATCTATCTGTCTGTCTCTCTGTCTGTCTGTCTATCTATCTCTGTCTGTCTGTCTATCTATCTATCTATCTATCTATCTATCTATCTCTATGTCTGTCTGTCTATTTATCTATCTATCTCTGTCTGTCTGTCTATCTATCTATCTATTTATCACTTCTTCCACAAACGTTCGTCACCAGATAATACTGTATAGATTATATCTACGATAATGAGAGATGAGAAAGTAAATAAAGAAGGAAATTGTGTGCGAGGAGGTTGGCCGGGGTTACAACCATTATTGTAACTCATCTCATCTACTCAGCCTATAGGATGCCCCCCCCTCTCTCTCTCTCCACATTTCCATATATATATACATAAGAAACAAACGTGTGCGTGTGTGTAGGGAGCTGTCATTTGGTCAGAAATATATATATATACATACATACATATACATATATACACACACGCACACGTTTCTTTCTTTAATTTGTAATCGGCAGAAAGTTACAGAGACCTAGTTCATGACATTTGTCCAACTCATAAGTTCGATAAGTGCCATACACGGAACTCTCAGCACTTGAGTCACTTTTACAACATTCCATCGAAATGACTGAAACAAGTGAAAGATGTGTGTGTGTGTGTGTGTGTATATAGATATATATATATACATATCAGAAGCAACAGTGATTCAAAGTAATAAATAATACCGAATTTTGTTTTTTTTAATTTCCTGTTTTGATATATAAATAACTCTACGAAGACATGTAAACCAGAATGTCCAACTCTTATGCATACCCCACCTAAATATAACATCAACGTATACAACTCTGGATTGGTCTTACTATATATTTCGTACATAATCCTATGTGTGTGTACAAGTTTCAATACCCCGATGTATGTGTGCATATGTTGTTTGCTTATCTGCGTTGTCGGATTAGTGATTATGGTGTAAAAATGTTATTCACCCTCAGAATTATCATGAAGTTCTTTATTGTTAGTGGCCGGACACAGCTTCTTTTGAACTTGTCAAGACCCTGCATACGAGGCCCGGTCAAAAAGTATCGAGGCGGTTTCTACGATAATGAAGTTTATAAGTACGCAGAGCGAAGCCGCTCGGCACAGATTGACCTTGTGGTCTATCGCGCATGCACACTAAGCTGTAACGTTCTCGTTCACTTCCGCTGTTTATAGTAGTGCTTAGAAGTAAAGTGTGTAGATTGTGGTCGTCTCTCCGTACCACAGAAGTTCCATCAGTGACCATAGCAAAGAAAATGTGTGTGTGTGTGTGTGAGCGGAAAGGGACATGGCTTGATGGTTATTACGGCCAAAAATCTTTCCAAAGATCAAATCGAACTTGAACAAGATGGTCGCTATCCCCCACCAGAAAAGGAGTTCCAAGAATGCTTCTCTCAATGGACACTATGCTGGATCACGTGTGTGACTTCAGAAGGGGACTACTTCAAAGGAGATTAAATGCCGAATTGATTGATACGTGTTGTAGTTTTTCTTTTTCTTTTTTTATAGCACCAGTCCTAATACTCTTTAATCGGACCTGGTGTGTGTGTGTGTGTGTGTGTGTGTGGTCGGCTGTAATTTGAGGGGGTTTCGCAATTATTTCTGCTTCAAGCTATATGTTGCACTTCCTGGATATAGCTTGCGGTTGATCTCTTTCTCTCTCTCTTTCTCTCTCTCTCTCTCTCTCTCTCTCTCTCTCTCTCTCTCTCCTATATTCAACAATACCCTTCTGCGCTGAGTTGGGTCCTCTGTACACTCCATTGTAACAAAAAACAAATGTTATTTTTACACGCACGCATTTCGACTTACGTACGTACAGTTGATGACTGCGGGCGTACGTACGTGCGTATAAGTTTGGAAATCACGCGAGCTTTTGCTCTCACACATTATAATGTGGGGAGGGGGTGCACACACACACACACACACACACACACACACACACCTCTCCGCAGTAATTTTTTCCCCTCGAAGCTCACATAAGCCAATCGCATCATCCTCATAACATCACATCCATCAGTTAAAACCCGCTACTTTTCTCTTCCTTCCGTTATACCCACCCTGACAGTCTCGTCCCGTTCCGTTTCGGGTTTGCTTTCCACCACCACCGCGCCGTTTCTACCATTCTTGTCATCGTCGTCATCATCATCATCGTCATCATCATCATTGTCGTCGTCGTCATTACGCATTGCATTTAAAAAAAAAACCTTCTTGCACTGTATCCATCGTTGCTAATTAACCTCCACCAGCAAAGCAAATCATAAAAACGTTGAAAGGTTGGTACTGTGAAGGAAGAGGCGGCACGACGCATGCGCATTGTGACAGTTTTGTGGTTGCAGCAGTGGTGGTGGTGGTGAGGGGGTAGGGGGTTGGGTGCAATGATTGAAGGGAAACTGAAATTTCACTGACGTCTGAGCTGCTTGGGTTGCTGGTGACCTCTCATTTCGGTTCGGCTACGTCTCTAATCTTCCGCCATCCCTCCCATAATTACGTAATTTACGTCATATCTGCCTACCTACCTACCTACCTACCTACCTGCCTGCCTGCATATCTACCTTCATATCAATGTCTTTATATATATGTTTATCTACCCGTCTACTTATAGTATCTCTCTCTCTCTATCTCTCTCTCTATCTCTCTCTCTATCTCTCTCTCTCTATCTCTCTCTCTCTCTCTCTCTCTCTCTCTCTCTCTCTGTGTATCTGTCTATCTATCTATATTTTATATATCTATCAGTCAATTCATCTACGTGTTTATCTCTCTCTCTCTCTCTCTCTCTCTCTCTGACGTATGTTTGCTTAACCCTAATGATGGGGCGAATGCTCATTTAGATTCCCGTCTCATTAAATCTAAGGATTCTCTCTCTCTCCCTCTCCACATTCACACCCTTGCGTTGTTCGTACAATTTTGATTCTGTTTGTAACATTTCTGTTAACTCCTGCCATTTCCAGGAGACGAACTCGTGGTGTTTAAACTCAGTTCAACTCCGGTCGGTCAGATCTACGATCAAAGGCTTTCCTCCCATGACCATTCCCTCCAAACTAGTATGTCTAGAACCATGTCACCACCCGATGTGTCTTTCATCTTTTAAGTGGGTAGGACGTGATTTGATGGTTTTTGGTTACTGCATATGGCAGGTCAAGGAACGTGGTGGTGATGGCAATGATGTTCTTAGTGTAGTCGTTTGTGAATAAGTTTAACACGTGCCAAGGTAAACGTTTCCAAAAGTAACACTGAATAGAACAGTCAAGGAACTGTAATTTGTGCACCAGTAATACCCTGGGGGGTGAGACTCTTACTTATATCCCGTCAATATAAATATATATATATATATATAAGTAAAAAAGAGTATGTATATATATATGTATATAGGCATGGCTGTGTGGTAAGAAGTTTGCTTTCCCAACCGCATAATTCCAGGCTCAGTGTATATATATGTGTGTGTGTGTGTGACTTAGCTGTTCGGCGGAAGAGACCAAAAGAGTTAAGTACCAGGCTTTAAAAAATATTTGGATCTATTTATTTATTTGATTAAAACCTCAAAGCGGTGCACCAGAATGGAACGAGAACACTCACATACACATACGTATACATATATAATACCATCTTGAAAATAGCCTTATAACGTACATTTCAATGCTCCTCTACGGTTATCGGCTACCATATGCCATCATACTGCACGAATACTCCTACTGGATACACATGTGGGAATCCGTTAGTGAAGGCAGAATTCATGCAAAAATCTATGAAGCGATATGGAAGGAACAGGCTTGTGTGTGTGCCTGTGTAAAGAAGTCTGTTGGCCTTTGTCTTACACCCTTAGCAGGGTGTATATTAGGTACTGTAGTCTTAAATGGCCCATGCCACCAGAAGATAGAAATGGGGTGTTTATAGATGTAGTTCCTTCCTTCTTAGGTTTGTCTTCTCGATGTCGATTCACTTGGCTACCAGCAACAGCTTCGGCGTTTTTACTATTAAATGCTTCAAAATGAAAATCATATGAAATAGAAATATTAATTAGTAAAGCTTAAATTTTAATCAACAGTATTTCAGGCCATCTCAGGCTCATCTTCGGGATGTAGTCTGGTGTTGTCTCCTGCGTTGCCTCTATAGTTTATGCAGATTTTCCTGCCAGAAATTGACCTTCAGAGCTATAACGTGCAAGTGGCTGAGCGCTCCACAGACACGCGTACCCTTAACGTAGTTCTCGGGGAAATTCAGCGTGACACAGTGTGACAAGTCTGGCCCTTTGAAATACAGGCACAGCAGAAAGAAGTAAGAGTGAGAGAAAATTGTGGTGAAAGAGTACAGTAGGGTTCGCCACCACTCCCTGCCGGAGCTTTGTGGAGCTTTTGGATGTTTTCACTCAAGAAACACTCACAGCACCCGGTCTGGAGATCGAAACCTTGATCCCACGACCGCGAGTCCGCTGCCCTAACCACTAGGCCATTGCCCCTCCTCTTCGTACACATTCAAACACACACGCTCAAATTATATGTATAATTATGCTAAACTTCATTTTTAATTATTGTTCCTAAGGCTCAACTATTAGGTTTCCACTTTATTAGAGTTAAGAACTTGTGTTTAATGAATTAAGTTACCACTTAATCATTTTTTTAGTGTTTTTTGTTCGTTGCAGATTTTGAGGGGAGGGGAAACAGAGAGTGAGAGAATGATTGTCAATTATGGTTATTATTTAAAGCAGGGTTGGGGTCAGGGGAGATGGTCAGTATTCGTGATGGTTATTATTGGTGTGTGTGGGGGTGGAGAGGGGTGATGATCGTTAATTGATCATTACTCCATCATTAGTTGTGGTTGATTATTATTTGGGGTGGGGGATGTCATTTCTGGTTATTAAAGTTTTGCTCCGAGTCAGTTTTGACCAAGCGGACTTTATGATCAGAGGCGTTCCAGACGTGGCTATCTGTCTTTCATCTTTTGCTTGTTTCAGTCATTACATTAAAGTCATGCTGGAGCACTTACCTGAAGAATTTTTAGTCGAATGAATCGATCCCACATTTATTCATTTATTTTTAAGCTTGGTACTGATTCTATCAGTCCCTTTTGCTGAACCTCTAAGTTATGGGGGCGTAAACAATGCATCGTATATGCTATCAAATACGGTAATACTTTTGATGTGCTATTTTCTCGTTCTTCTTTTTGACGGTCACCATAAACGTCTTTTACCATTCTCTGGCAGCTTTCCTTAGCCATACTGACAGTTTCTAAACAGTCTTCGACTCTCTTAATCATCAGAAAACCATTTTGTTATTAACTCCTAAATGTTTCCCGCTCTGCTGTTTCTTACCAGTTTTTTTCCCCCGTCTCTCGGTCACAAAAATCTCTATCATTAAATCCTTGTCTTCTCCGGCAGTTTATCCTCTTTCATCATAATCTTACCGTGGAGGCGCAATGGCCCAGTGGTTAGGGCAGCGGACTCGCGGTCATAGGATCGCGGTTTCGATTCCCAGACCGGGCGTTGTGAGTGTTTATTGAGCGAAAACACCTAAAGCCCCGCGAGGCTCCGGCAGGGGATGGTGGCGAACCCTGCTGTACTCTTCCACCACAACTTTCTCTCACTCTTACTTCCTCTTTCTGCTGTGCCTGTAATTCAAAGGGTCAGCCTTGTCACACTGTGTCACGCTGAATCTC
>NC_069004.1:33086155-33089474 GCF_001194135.2 Octopus bimaculoides
CCCCCCCCCCCAACCAAAATAAATTCTCAAATATATATGAATCAAAAGGATCTTCTAACTCTTTTAATCCAATCTCTTGTCGCCACATTAACTAAACTTTTTAATGGGGGTGAGATAACCTATTTTTTTAATGGCAATGTTTTAATGGGGGTGAGATAACCAAAAAGTACCAAAATAAGTACTGGGGTGGATTCGTTCTCCTAAAATCCCCCAAGGCTGTGCTCCAGCATGACCGCAATCCAATGATGTAAGTGAGAGTTTAAAAAAGTAAGATATAGAATTATAAAATTCTTATGACATCAGCTCTTGCTGGTAAGAATTAAAGTTTCTGAAATGGAGAGAGTAATTCGAAACATTGCTTTGGTCCGGTGGTAAAACGCCTGTCATGTTTACAGAAGATGTGGTTTCGGAGCCTACGAGCAGCCTTTTTTTTTAACAACCAAATAGGTTTCTTTTTAACCCAATATTTACATGCTATTATTTATAGCTTTATTTGCTTCGAGTTTCACTGTTCCATAATAGAATTGTTTCATGTCCTCTCGAAATTTATATATTCTTATAATGTCAACAATGCGTGTGTGTGTCTGTGTATTCGTACGTGTATGTATTTGTGTGTGTGTTAGATCGTTTTGGGGAAGATATTTTTTTTTGCCTTTATTTCCAGCTCGGTTGAAACCCACGTGACTCAGTCACTTCTTCTCTCCGTCATCTCTTCCCGATTCTCCTTGTAACGACCACACACACACACTCACACACATTAAACACTGATCCATCCTTTCCCAGAGTTATGGCGGTCTGGAACTGATCTCGCTCTGGTCCGGCCATCAAAGGTCATAAGCATTACATCCCCAACCACCACCCTCTCCTCTTTAAGAGCCACCAATCCTAATGGCCGTCCTTATCTTCTCCACACTCCACTTTAGCCTCTATCTTCTGCCTCATCGTGTCTCGCTTCATTTATTGTTTCGTCCTTCCTCTCTCATCTTCACGCTTTCTTACTTTCATTTGCTCACTCTGTCTTCTCTTCACCCTCTCTTCTCTCTCTCTCTCTCTCTCTCCTCATGTCTTTGGTTCTCTTTCTCTCTCTCTCTCTTCTCATAAATTTTTGGTTTTCTGTGTCTGTCTCTATCTGTGTGTGTGTGTGTGTTTCTCTCTCGCGTGCGCCATCTTTCTCCTGCATATATACGTCCTGTCTTATCTCGCTCGTTCCTTCTTTCTCTCTCTCTCTCTCGCCATACGCCTTTATTTCGCGCTCTCTTCTTCACCTTCTTTCTTCTGCGTCTCGTCCTCTCTTTCCCCCTCTCTTCTGCGTCTCGTCCTCTTTTTCCCCCTCTCTTCTGCGTCTCGTCCTCTCTTTCCCCCTCTCTTCTGCGTCTCTTTCTCTCTTTCTGCGTCTCTTTCTCTTCTTCACCTTCTTTCTTCTGCGTCTCTTTCTCTCTTCTCCCCCCCCCATCACTCTTTGTCATATTTTCCTATCTGCAAACTAGTTTGAAAAAAAAAAAAATGGACGAGTTCAGTGAAGCATTCTAAATAACCTTCATTCGTTCTCCATGACCGATGAAACAGCAGGGATATTGCGTTAAATCAGACAGATTCTCCTCCATGTCCATACCGAGAAAAGTCCAGTTCTTTCCTGGATAGCACTGGCTCAACAGCGCGGAAATAAAACCATTAGCTTTGTGATGTTATGTCGCCATCGTAATACGCTCGTTTCAAAATGGCGGCTTTAGGTTGGACGACTGAATCGTTGTTCCTTTATCAAAACGCGAGAGAAAAATAAACAAACAAGCGTAATAAGCGAACTAATATGGTATTTGGCACCGAAGTAGAAATTTGTCGGTCCTGTACATGCCCGGCATTCATACATCGACCCCACGAGGATAAAAAACGAAGTTAACGTTTCTGATATCACTAAATACTATGTCCCGTCTTTACTTTTTAGTATTGCAATCCGCTGGAATACCCGCCATTCTTTTATATCCTCCTTCACACGCACCAGCCGTAGATATCACGTGCTGACGAGGAAGCTGCTAACGTGATAATTCAGCTTGCTAGAAATAGTAACCAAAGAATGACACATATCGGATAATGTAATTCTAGATACACTGTCTAAAATTAAGATGAGTTGAGGATAGGAAGCCTCTATGTGGTCACTCAGCCTGCTAGAAATAGCAAACAAATTTGCTTCAGATAAGGCTTTCTCTTAAAAAAAAAGAGAAGACGACTTTGAAATTAAATTAGGTTAGTGACACGTTGAATAATATTGCTTTAAATGGATTGTCTGAAATTCAGAGGGGTTGGTCAGCGCTAGAACCTCTTACATCGGATGTTTTCAGATTGTGTACGGTGATACTTTATTTAGTATTCATTTTATCATTTTGTAAAAGCACCAGAGAATTTGACAAATACAATAATTATCATTATTATTTAACTTTTATCATATTTCCTCATATTACTCATAGTAACAAACATTTGCTCCTTATGGAACCCATCGTATGACGTGTAACACTCAAGTATGTGTGTGTATGTATAAATATATATATATATATATAAACAATATATGAGTATATACATATATATGTACATGTATGTATATACGTTCATCTACATGTACATATAGATACATAACTGGGTACATGACGTGGCAAAAGAACAAGGACAAAATGGTAAACAAGGTGCAACAAGCAGGCAGGCCACATAGAAACATCCCCTTCATCAGCTGCCACCATTAAAACTCCGGCGTTTCGAAGAATTAAGGCAGTACGCATCGTTAAAATGGTTCTTCCCACGAACACAAATTAAATTGTTTTCGTGGCGGGTAGTGGCGGAATATACACACATACACACTTACACACGTACATATACTCAGAGAAAAGCGTTAAATGACAAGGGAAGGGAAAATTATATAATGAACTTCATCCGCTTACAGCTATTTCTGCTATGAGATTCAGCGTACTCATACCCGAGTGCTTGTGCATCACCTCATAGCTCCGTCGGAGGTTCACGCAAGCACTCGACCATGAGTGCAGTATTGCATCTTATAGCAGAAACGGCTGTAGGTGATGAACACTCAATAATATATATATATATATATATATATATATATATATATATATAACAGTATTAAAATAGATGGAGGCGAGGAAGACTATTTAATACGAGAAAATTTAGATGTGTGTGTTAGTATCGCTATGCCTAAGCGATATGTGAGTGTGTATGTATGTAAATTGATTAAGTGCACAGAACTTTCACATCTAAGGACGCTAAGACACTTATACAACAGAAACACGTGTTGGAATTTTACATTCTCAAAAGATAA
>NC_069004.1:33089641-33090187 GCF_001194135.2 Octopus bimaculoides
TTTTGAGTTCAAATCTCGTCGGTGATGTCGACCCTGCTCCCCACATCCCCTTCTCGCTCTCTCGTTCTTTTTCTCCCGCTTCCCTCTGAAACCAGTAAGCTACACTATCAGCTCCGTTCGTGTTTCAATGTCGTACTTCGCGGCTCTGCTCTCTCCTGTTACGTCACCTGTAGACAACTGGAGGAGGACGTCGGCAGAATCAGATACTCATTGCAGTGTTCGGTGCTGAGTCAGCTTATTGTGGCGGGGTGGTGTCGGCTGGGGTCGAGAGAGAGAGAGAGAGAGAGAAAGAGACAGACAGAAAATGGGGTGTGGTAAGGGAATAGAACATCTATGTGTGTGTGTGTGTATACACACATACACACACGCACACAAATATGTCAATGTAGATGGGAAGATGTTTGTGTATATAAGTGTGTATACACACGATTTTATGTACAAAATTATTTGAAAGTGTACGCGAACGTGATGTATGTATATACATATATGCATTTTTCTCTCTCTCTCTCTCTCTTTCTCTCTCTCTCTCTCTCTCTCTCTCTCTCT
>NC_069004.1:33093643-33097863 GCF_001194135.2 Octopus bimaculoides
TATATATATATATATATATATATATATATATCTATGTCTCTTTCTCTCTTCCTCTGGATGTGCCATTGACTCCAAGGAAATTGAGAGGTTGTCTATGTCTGCACGTCACTACATAGGCTCCTAAAACAATTAGTTAAAACATGGTACAAGTTACCAAACCCTATTGGCTTGCGGTTGACAGCTGGCTCCTGTGTGTAACTGCCCTGCCTACACAACTACTTTACCCGTCATAACTATTTTCTCACACGCTCTCTCTCCTTCCTGCGAAAAGCGTTAAAATACAATCCATCGTTTACTGTCTGTGGGTGTGTGTGTGTTGAACATTGATTGTGCAAATAAAAAATTTAAAAAGTAATGACGTTGAAAAATTTCCGCTGTCGGTCGTAGGTATGTTCATACCATGTCGTCTGTTCATACCTTGTCGTCTGTTCATACCATGTCGTCTGTTCATACCATGTCGTCTGTTCATACCATGTCGTCTGTTCATACCTTGTCGTCTGTTCATACCTTGTCGTCTGTTCATACCATGTCGTCTGTTCATACCATGTCGTCTGTTCAGGGTTCTTCCTGTGATAGCTAATGACTGTTTCACCTGTAAATTTTTTTTTCTCTCGCTACCACCACCGCCGCCGCCACCACCAACATCACTATCACCGCCGCCATCACCACGACAACCATCACCACCGCCATTAAGCACCATCATCGTTATCACAACCCAGCGATCAATAGACACATCTACAGAAGACTCACTTTCTTTGATGTCGCCATTTCTCTAATGCAGCTTCGTTTTTTTTTACACTTCGTTTATTATTATTATTATTATTATTTGGCCATCGCCAACGCTTCGTCATCACTCCTCAACATCTGTCCAGTGTCAGTTGTTGTTGTTGGAGTCGGCGGCGTTGATGGTGTTTTGTGTTAGTGGTGGTTGGCCCGACTAAGTAGGTATTTAAGGAGATTCCTTCAGTGACAATCCTATCTTTTTGGTTTTATCTAGGACTGCGACTCTCAACCATTTTTTTTCTTTTAATCTATGAACTCCTTTGATTCCTATCCTATTTTGATGGACCCCCCCATAACCATTCAGTGTTTAAAAACTAGTTTTATAGATACGTCTTTCAAAATTCCTATTTTGTTTCCCACACGTTAACTTCTGTAGGTTGAACTACGTAAAACTCTAAAGAAAGAAACCAAGCTCGTTCTTGTAATAAATACAACTAAAGCATTTTTTTTCTCTCTCTAAGACCCTTAAAATACTGTGTCCCCAGTTATTTTGCTTGCGTGGACCCTCAAAAATCTTATATGGACCCCGGTTGAGAACCACTGATTTAAGACAGTGTATCTGGCTCTACTTTATCGAATGTGCCCGTCCTTTTTTAAGACTGGTGTAATAGTAAAATAATTATGCATAACTACACTAGTGCGCCCTCCCCCGTCTTTGTCACCTCATAACTTTCAGAAAATGAATATTTTTTGGATGAAATTTTCTACGAATACCTTTCTGTTGATGTAGATTCTGATTACACTGGAATTTAATGATGGGGGAGGGGTAATTAGTAGATGCACACATACTTACTGACACACATCATATATATATATATATATATATATATACCAAATGAAATTTGAAAAAATTGTGATGTATGTCAGTATGTATGTATACGCGCCCGCCAAGTCTTTTTTTTTTTTCACATTAAATTCCCATACAGTCGTACTACACCTAAAAAGTATTTGTTGTAGAAAGTTTCATTAAATATACCCATATTTTTCTGAAAGATATGAGGAAACAAAGTCGATTCGTGTGAATTATCCGAAACTCTTCTTCCCATTCCACCATGTCCGAAAATGTTTTCACATTAAATTCTGCTAAAATCGCGTTCTACATCATCTGAAAGGTATTTGTTGTAGAAAATTTCACTAAAATTATCCATTCCTCTGAAAATTATAACGAAATAAAGTCGGGAGTTGACCTGTGTAGATATGCCAAAATTTTCTGAGAATCGAGCTTGGAATTGGGAGTGGGGTTCCATGTTTTTTTTTTTTTCTTTCTTTAATCTGAATTTTTTGCACAAAACGTTTTATCATTCAGTTTCTTGTCCTCACTGACCAGAGTCTGCATCTGTCACGTGATACGGAGGGCAAGAGTAAAAATTATTCGGCGGGATTTCAAAGAGATTTTACTGTTATTTCTAACATGTCGATTGACCATGTGGCGGTTCAAGATAGTGGGGGTGAGATTTCAGAGATTTGGCAGTTATATCTAGCTGATTGAGCGACCACGTTGAGACTCCTTCATCGGCGTATTACAAACGTTATGTATGTATATTGTGTTGTGTCTATAGTCGGGGAACATACTGCCGAGACAAATTCTGTTTCTATTTTATGATTTTAACGTTTGACCGTCATTCCAACCGTGACGTCTTGTACCTTGACATGTTTAGCATATTATTTTATGAGCCTGGTTCAGTGTGTGTGTGTTCAAGAACATATTTCTGTCTGTTGCATAAAATTGTGTGTGTGTCGGTGTCTGTCTCTATATTAGTACCTTTGTGTATTGGGCTGTGTGTGTGTGTGTTTAGGAGCATGTTTTTTTATGTTGTCTGAAGTCAGATATGTATGTAAGTATGTGTACTTTGTATGCCGCCTGTAGTGTGTGTTAGTGTCTATGTGTACGTGTGTCAATTTGTTTGTGTTCGTGTCAGCACACTCGTAACCAAATACGAACTTACATTGCACCCCACCTCAAAAAAGAAACTATTGCAGTATTTGGCTTTTTCCAACGGTGTATATGTATAAAAGGCAAACGAAAACGGACGTGTATTTATTTGTGAATGTATATATATATATATATATATACACACATACACGACATGCCGAAATATCACTTAACACAGCTGACATAACATGAAATCTGTCAAATCTATCAGTCAACTGACTGGACGGACGGGACACACACACGCACAGTATGTAGATGTGTGTGAGTAGAGGAGCCTTATACACGTGTTATGTATGTGTGTGTGTGTACGTACACATACACCCATATGTGTATACGGCTTAGAAGTGCGCTAAGCAGTGATTTATCTAAACTTGTCACCGGTTCAAATATGCTTTAGACGTATTCGAACCCGCAAGGCGATTCATGCAACAACAATAAAAAAACAAAAACATTCTCGCTGTTGTCGATAAGGTGTGAAACATACCAAATCGCCGTGTGGTAAGAAGTTTAGTTCCCAACCACATGGTTCCAGGTTCAGTTCCATTGTGTGGCATCATTAGGTAAGCGTTTGCGATTCTAGCCTCAAGCAGACCAAAAACCTTGTGAATGGACTTGGTAGATGGAAACTGAGAGGAACCCTATCGCGTGTGTGTGTGTGTGTGTTTTGTTTGTCCTCCCCCAGCACCACCACCGCTTGACAATCACTGTTGGTTTGATTACGTCCCCTAATGCAGCGGTTCGGCAATAAAGACAAAAGAATAGGAATACATTTGCAGACTTAAATTAAGTCCTTAAATTAGTCTCTCCGACTAAAACCATTCACCACGCTGCCCCAGCACGGTCGCAGTCCAGTAACTGGAACAAGTTAGAGATAAAGATAACATGTGGTATGCTCCTGGTTTAAAAGCGATATGAAACCAAAAGTACCCGATACAGGAGATAGTGTATATATTTATTTTGAACGATGACAATCACAACGCTTGTATTAGCCATTGTGACTTCCTATTGAGAGAGAATGTGGCGCGTAGGATGCAAGAGATTTTTTTTCCTTTTTATAGTTCTATGACAAGTTTTGGTACTAATTTTATCGTGTGGTCTCATTTCAGTGAGAGTTGAACGCGTTACGAGGAGAGACATTCACATGACATCTGAACCGGAATCGTACTTAATTTCCGCTGTTCAATCACCATTTCTGAAATTAAAAAAAAAAAAAATGAGTCTTTCACATTGATTGTGTGTATATAATCTAAACTGTCCGACGAACGGGGACGTGAAATTCTGAGTAGCAGTCGTCTTTGTGTTCTTATTGTAGCTTTAAAAATAATAAAGTGTGTGTATATATATATATATATATATATAAATCTCTGAACGAGGTATAATACTGATAGGGCACAGAAAGTGTGTCAATAGCCAGCTGGAGGAGGTGTCCTCCTGAGGCTATAAGCTACAGTAGCATCCACCCTTAAGAGTTAGCCACATTTAAGTGGCAAATATACTTCACTAT
>NC_069004.1:33099182-33100646 GCF_001194135.2 Octopus bimaculoides
ACAAATTTTATTCAACAAAAACAATAACAACATGTAACAAAAATATCTTTAAATGATTATTCCGGAGCATATTCACCATCTACTTCAATTACTGCTTTCCATTTGCTTGGCAGACCGTTATTTAACGATGTTTTTGTTAAATATTGTTATTGTCTTTGTTGAATAACATTTGTTGGAAAAAAAAAAAAAAGCCGCAATAATTATGCACCAACCCAATATCATTCCTTGAACACTCGGGTTTTTTTTTTTCTTTTTTTTACATTTGAGATTTGGCACATAAAAGTTCCTGCGCGCTCTCTCTCTCTCTCTCAAGTTCAATCTTTGCTTCCTTTAATGCCAACTTTAGTATCAATGTGTCTATGTGTGTGTGTATTTGTGCGCGCGCGCATGTGAGTGTACGTGTGTGTAAACCAGGTTGTGTCAGCTTAGGGCTGTGGGCAAGTACACACTTGGTCCATTGTTAGGCCAAGCTTGAGTAGCAAGTGGCGGTGGTGGTGTATTCATTACCGGGAGTTGGGGAGAGGCTAGGGGCAGTGAAGGGGGTGATTAGCAGTTGATAAATTCCAACAACAACAACAAGACCAATGTTTCGTTGTCTGGATGTCGTCACGCCCACATTTAATAGATAGGGAGGAGACAGACGAACGCACACACACGGACAGACATATATACGGGCACCTTGGACCGGCGTATAGACACACAGACAGATAGATAAGATAGGACAGAGAGTGCGTGTTTAAAAAAAAAAGACTAGACATTCTATGCATACTCCCACTTGCGTTTGTGTGTGTATATGTAGTTCAACATACAAATACATATACACACACATACATGTGTGTATATCTAAACATTACCTTATGCATGCAAACACACACATATAGACCTATATATATATATATATATATATATATATATATTAAACACATAAATGCAAAACAAGGTGGAAAAAATAGTACTCGAATACCGAAGGTAGGGTAATATGCTTTATTAATTAAGCTGCAAAAACATCACAAAAACTGTTACTCAGTTTCACGTTCCCGTTCATCGGGCGGGTTTTGCAGCTTTAATAACAAAACAAAAAAAGTATTCTTTTGCTTGTTTCAGTCATTTGACTGTTGCCATGCTGGAGCACCACCTTTAGTCGAACATGCTTTTGTGTTAGTAAATATGTTTTCCTTACTCACAAGCGCGCGCGCGCGGATTAGATGCGGAGTGAGGGTTAAAAATTTAGATTACAATTTTTTTTTGTTGTTGTTGCTCAGATTCCATCTACATCATCATTCCATATATTAAGTTTATGTAGAGAAAATTATTGAAAAAAATCAATACATGTCGGAGTGACAAAGAAACGAGAGAAGTACCAAGTGGTCGTGGGATGTGCTGGAAACAACAGTTAAATCTCCTTTAAATCACACACCTTTTATTATTTTGAAGTGGGGCGGTGTTAATGAAAAAAATTAAATA
>NC_069004.1:33102216-33102909 GCF_001194135.2 Octopus bimaculoides
ATATATATATATATATATATATATATATATATATATATATACTTTATTGTAGCGTTGTTGTTGGTGATGGCGGCGGCGGAGGAGTGTTGGTTCAGATTAGGTCAATGTGACACCTAACAAGGCAACGTTTTTCTTTTCTTTTTTTTAAGCCTGATACTTATTCTATCGGGATCGTTTACTGAACCGCTAAGTTATAGGGACGTGTACACAGACACACACATACGTACATACATACACACACACACACACACGTACATACATACATACATACACACACACATTCGGATCCACGGATTTAATTGGTCTTTACTCAACGCTTTTCACTTGGCGTGAACAAATAGCCTCTATAATTTGTATTGAGTACTCCACACACACACACACACACACACACACACACACACACACACACAATTTACATAGGCGTGTGTGTGTATCCTTGTCGATATAATATATGCATTGACTTCGTCAGTTATTTTGGAAGCAAGTTCGTTGGGTTTTAACATTTATTTAATTAGAAGTAAAAAGAAGCAAAAAACAAAACTTGAAATCTTAAACAAGTATCTCATTCACATTTAACATGTGATAAATTGAAACGATAAAGCTACTGCCTCTCTCTCTCTCTCTCTCACACACACACTGATACACGCTCACGTACACACTCATAAACTCTCTCTCTCTCTCTCTCTCTCTCTC
>NC_069004.1:33103078-33104468 GCF_001194135.2 Octopus bimaculoides
CATACACACACAATGTCTGTGCATGTATATATATATATATATACACACACACAATGGCGAGTGAAAAAGGCAAATAAAAAATTGCATTACTTTCCGACTCCCATACGTGCTTATACATACACATACATGTGTGTGTGTACACACACATGTATGTACTGATGTGTGTTTATGTGTACGTCTGTGAATAGTTTTGAAACCTTGCTATCTATAATTTCAAAGCGCGCGCGCGCACGTACACAAATCTGTTTGTTTTTTCTAATGTATTTGTGTGTATGCAAGTGTGCGTCTGCTATTTTTGGAAATCTTCACACACACACACACACACACACACACACACACACACACACACACACAATGCGTACATACATGTATGCGTATATACATACATGTTAAGCGATAGAGAGAAAGAGAGAAAGAGGCGTGATAAGGGGCGCAACTAACTTGAAGACATCTCTTTTATGTAATGTATATAGGGGAAAGTTGGGCGAGGTTCCACCCACCTTCCCAACCAATTCCCTACCAAATCGGAAGTGTCTTGAAGGAACTAACAAGCTAGTATTTGTGAGGCCACGATTGTACTTCAAGCCAATCCGAAGACTCAGTTTTCAACAACACGAAAGATCTAATAAAGACGGTATTGTTGTATTAACTTCAACGCCTGATGTCACTGCCGCCGCCGCCGCCGCCTCTTCCGTCGTCGTCGTCGTCGTCGTCGTCGTTTAGCCCTGGGTCAATTCTAATCCAGTAGACCTATGATCAAAGATGTTCTAACCGGGACCAACAACCACATGTCATTTGATGTTTGTCACTGACTTTGCCATTCAGTCTTCTAGAGTCTCTATTCAAATACCAGTAATATACTGGAGTCCATTCAATCTACTTTTCCTATATCAGAAAAAACCTTCTCTACCATGCACATTCACACACGTTCTTCTCTCTCTCTCTCTCGCCCTCTCTCACTATCACTTCTATCTTTCTCACTTTCCTCTCTCTTCCACCCTCTCTCTCTCTATTTCTCTCTTTAGTGAAAAACCAAACTGTTCTAGTTTTCGTATTTGTTTTGTTTTTCTCTTATTTTTTGTTGTGCTTTTTTATTTCGCTTTGAGTAATTTTTATTGCATCATTTTTGTTTTCCAATTTAATTAAATTTCTTTCTTTCTTTCTTTCTTTCTTTCTAGAAATGGTCCAGTCTCCCACTTCTCCCACACTCTCTGATTCCAGCCGATATTCAGACATGGGTGCCGAGTGTCATCTCACAAAACGACTTTGCACACAAGTAGCAGCTCACACAAAATCCAAAGGTAAGCCACTATTTATATTAAAAACATCCCTCTTTCCCCTCCCCTCTCTAATTATATATATATATATATATATATATATATATATATAT
>NC_069004.1:33104671-33106628 GCF_001194135.2 Octopus bimaculoides
GAAGTTTACATGTGTAAATAGGCAGTCTTGTCACCCTACCGCCATATTAAAAAACCTGGTAGCCAACATTAGTAGAAGAATGTCTAACCTTTCTTCTTCTAAAGAAATTTTCGAGAGGGTAGCCCCCTACTATAATAAGGCCCTAGCCAATTGCGGGTTTAAAGATGAGTTAACATATAATCCCTCTAACACTTATCATGATATTAAGGATAGATATAGCAGTACCAACGATAATGTAGTACAAAAACATACTAACATTAATCTAAATACTGACAAAAAAATCAAAAAAGAGGCTAAGGAAAATAATTTGGTTCACCCCTCCCTCCCTTTTCACTCAATGTAAAAACGAACATTGGTAGGAGATTTTTGACTCTCCTTGACAAACATTTTCCTGTAAATCACAGATATAGAAAATTTTTCAACAGGCGATCAGTGAAATTATCGCATAGCTGCTGCCCCAACATAGTTCCATTACACGTGGCCAACATAAAGAGCCTGAAGCTGGCTGCAACTGTCACGATCCAGGAGCCTGTCCACTCGAACAACGGTGCATGACCAAGGCAATTGTATATGAGGCGGAAGTCACTACAACCCTAAATAATAATAATAATAATACAACGGGGAAAAGACCTATATTGGATTATGTGAAGGGGAGTTTAAAAGACACTATGTCAACCACATAGCCTCGTTCCTACATAAGGACAAGAGCAAGATCACAAAGTTAGCCAACCGCGTGAGGGCTTTGAAAAAGAATAAAACGCCATATACGGTTAAATGGAAAATAATCGAAAAATTCACACATTATGTGAATGGATCAAAGAAATGTAGGCTTTGCTTGGCTGAAAGAGCACAGATTCTGTTCAGATCAAAAATCCCCAACTCAGTATTGAACTCGAGGTCTGAAATTTTCAGTGGTTGCAGACACATGCAAAAATATATTTTGAAGAAATGGACAATCCCATCCATCTTAGACTGATTTGACATTTCCCCGACCTTATTATTTAAAGACTAAGGATGTTAGATCGCTCACTACTATAGCCCCCCACCCTTTATTTTAGTATTTCTTTAGGTTTATCTTTTATACTTTATAAATTTTTATATTTCCGATATTTCTTATAGTTACATTTCTACCTTATATTTTATACATTTGTACTCTCCTTTCACAATTTATATTCAATCTCATACATTAATTACATTTACATCAGGTATGCTAGTTTCGTTTTCCGATTAGATGTTAGGATTTTCTATACGCTACCATTTTTTCGTGGTTTTCGCGTATTCTCACGTCCCATGCCATATCTAAAGTTCTTAGTTCAGTACGAAGAGTTGTCTGTGCCTGAAGAACGTTTTTGGATTTCCCAGATACGTGAAACTATTTGTAGCGCCCGAAAATATTTATTGTGATCCTTAAACAGAAATATTTGACTCTCACCAGATGGAGTGCTCTCTTTGTTGAATCATAAAATAAACCAATACACACACACATACATATATGTATGTGTGTATTTATGTGTATGTATGAATCTGTGCATGTTTGTATTTATATGCGGTTATATATATATATATGTGTGTGTGTGTTGGGTTGGCAAGAAATTAATTTCGTTTTTCGCAAATAGTTAAGATTTTTTTTATGACTTTTGTCAATGTTGTGATTTTTTTTTCCTTTTGACATTTGATAGCCGTTACTTTTAGCTTACTTTAGTAGCAAATTGTGCGTAATTTTATTAATAGCTGTTAGTTCAGTGTCATTTTTAACATGCAGTGATGTCACATCCACCATATAGCCCTGACCTTGCACCGTCAGATTACCAATCTATTTCGAAGTTTGCAAAATTCTTTGAATGGTAAAACTTATGGAAAATATGTAATTGATTAAAGTTCATTCTTTGTATGGAAAAAAATGACTTTTTATTTCATACTAAAAAAGCGAAATTACTTTCTTGCCAACCCAATATAT
>NC_069004.1:33112564-33113981 GCF_001194135.2 Octopus bimaculoides
TCTCTCTCTCTCTCTCTCTCTCTCTCTCTCTCTCTCTCTCTCTCTCTCTCTCTCTTTCTGTTCATTAAACGCACCCACCTTCTTCCCGTCGTCCGTTTCGACTTCTAAGTAATCTGACAGCGATAACATTATACATAAACACGCAATGCACACACACACACACACACACACACGCACACACACGCACGCACGCACGCGCGCGCGTATATATGAAATTGGGTGTATATATAGGCGATCATTAACAGTAATCATCCTTTTAAACTTTTCATCTCACAGAAATACTATCACGCAGTTACATTATGTGTGTGTGTATATGTATGTATATATATATGTATGTAAATATTTGTATGTATATATATATGTATGTATGTAAATATATGTATGTATATATATATGTATGTATGTAAATATATGTATGTATATATATGTATGTATATATATGTGTGTATGTATATATATAAGTACATATATGTGTATATATATGTATGTATATGTGTGTATATATGTATGTGTGTATATATGTGTGTGTATGTATATATATATATGTGTGTGTATATATGTATATATATATATGTGTATGTGTATATATATATACGTATGACGTCAACTATGTGTGTGTGTGTGTGTGTATCGGGTGGCAAAGTGAAATGGTGACCAACGAGCCAGACGATTGATTAATAATTCTTCACCCAATAAACTTTTAAGCTTTGCACCAGAAAGAAAGAAAGAAAAGAAAGATATCGTAATTGATTTCTTCGAAAAATAAAAAAAAAAGTATTAAAAAAAAACCTTAAATCTCTCGTAGATCTTTTGAACTTTTGATAGGCCGGCTTCCTTTTCTCTTTCTTTTTTTTTCCAATTTATTTATTTATTGAATGCCAATAATAATAATAATCCTTTCTACTATAGGCACAAGGCCTGAAATTTTAGCGGGAGGTAATAATAAAAGCAAGACTTGACAAGTTTCTAACGAAAAACGAAACGAAAAATGTAGCTATAACGTTATCTTTACAAAATACCAGCTATATACTGAGGCCGATTTGATCGACCCATCCTTTTACCCCACCCCAGCCTCAGTAGCTAGAGTTTGTATTATCTGGGCCGTTTTTTTTTTTTATCTATACTCAGTAGAGTAACGTGGGGTGGGTGGTATTTTCAGATCCCCACGGAAGAGGATACACTGTGTACACGTGTTTGCTGTAGTAGACAAATATATTAGGTTTAAGGAGATGGAGGGGGGGCACTGATTTTGACAACGGCACAGGACCTCCAAACCCCAAACCCCACTGTATCGTCACTGTGTGCCCTCTCCCCTCAGAAAACAATTCCGTGCAAGACGGACTGTTTCTCCTCGCCCTTTTTGTTATACAAATGCTAACAACCTCCCCAAAATTTACTGACTTTATATTGTTATATA
>NC_069004.1:33114074-33116778 GCF_001194135.2 Octopus bimaculoides
GTCATTGATTTCCCCCTCTCCTCAAACAAACGGCTGGCTTTGTGCCAAAATTAGAAGCCCAAGCTGAATTTACACACACACACACACACACACACACACACACACTCACAGACAATGAAAGACAGATATACACATATATACACATAGACAGAAAAATAGAAGAACGACTGGTAATAGAGAGCATGAGCAAATCAGAAGAGGCATTCATGTGACTGAAATGCGAACGCTGCCGGGGCTGGAGTTGGTATGATATCACGAACGACCGCGTGCAAGCCAAGTGCCAGCCAAGTGCCAGCATGGCATCACTTGTACGTGCAAATATTGCTTTTTTTTAAAAATATATATTTGTTTTAACTTTATTTTTGTTTCATATTTTTGTTACACTCCCACCCACAACACACACACACACACACACTCTTACACTCACACTTTTAGGCTTGTACTAATGACGAACTTACACGCTATTTACACGGCGTAGCCATTACTTCTCCTCCACCGTGTAATGTGTGTACGTGACTTTGTGTTTGTAGATGTGGAATTGTGTGCGTGTGTGTTTATTTGATCATAAACTAGCCAACTTTTTAAAATATGCTTTGAGTGCAAGTTTGTGTATATAATGATTGTTTGCGATGTGCGTAAATATAGAATTTGGTTGAAGTTTGCATGTATGCGTGTTTGTCTTTCTATGAATGTATATCGCTTGCGTATATTCATAGCAAGCAGATGATATAAATGTATGTATGTGTGTTTGCTTCTTTTCATAAAGAGATAAAATAAATACAAATATAGCGTATGCATTTATATATTTTTAAAGAAAAATCTTTGTATGGTCTGAATGGGCAGTGGTAAAAATGTGAGTGTGATAGAGAGAAGAGACGAAAAAATATCTCCGTTTTCATAATGAGCAGACGACGGACAATAAAAGAAATATGTGACTGCGAAGGACTGCATTGTCGAAAGTAGTACATGTCTGAATAACTGAAAGGTAGTTAGAAGCATATTCTTCATGGACAAATTGATTTTTAAGTCCATTGTAAACTCTCAACAACAAGTGAAGCAATTTCCAAACGGTTCTGAGCTTCATAACGAACGTTGCTGATATATTTTCAAAGTATTGATGGTTTCGTTTTTTATTAATCATTATATCAAGCAATGGCGATTCTAGAACGAACTTCATAATTTTTGGAGTGATTCGGTTGATAAAAAAAAAAGTGCAATTGATTTATATTTAGATATTAAACACATTAGAAATTTAAGTGCATGAATGTATGTTTATATATATACACACAAAAAAACTGATGATAACTATGTATTTATCCCATATAAATACGATAAAATTGTCAGTAAGCCGATTGCTTGATTTTTCATTACATAAATAGGCGCCATTTATCAATATGGATGCCTCTCTCTCTTATGACAACGCTGGTCTTTTGCTTTCTGGAAATGCAAGTTGTGAAGTAGTTACAGAACCAGATTCGCCGAAAGCTTACCGCCCATTCTATAGCAATCATTATATGGGTATTATTACCTATGTTAATGAGTGCGCATTATCCACCTACACACGAAGACATAACCGATAAACTACAGTCCTACACACAAATTGTGGGGATATTTTTTTTTTTTTCAGAGTCCAAGCATTTCATGATGTATTTGTTTTCCACATATATATTTTTTTGTTCAGTTGATTTTTTTTTTTTAATTATTCCTGACATTTTTTCTAATAAAAGACCAGGAACTCACAAAAAGTGGATTCTGGTGATGGCTAATTTTTCATCTGGTTTCTTGTTCCTTTTTTTCTTTTCTTGGTTTATATATATATGTATATATATATATATATATATATATATAATAGTTTATATATGTCCGCTGGATTGTTTCTCATATAATTTATTCATACACCGCCTCTATATTCGTGTGTATATATATATATATATATTCACACATATACACGCATATGTATACGTATATATATATTTCATTAGTGATCGCCATAGGCTTTACGCTTATATAAAAATACCATTATATATATATATATATATACATATATATATATATATATATATTTGGCAACTAATAGCTATTATCGATGTACAGAAACAATTGCTGTGAGATGTGATTAAAGCCTGTTCGTTCCATCTTCTCGCTTTATAAATTTATATACATATGTATATATTTACACAAACATATTCACTTGCTGGCTTCTGATATTATTAATAATTCATTCTTATACAGCAGATTTTGTTATATAAAAGAAACAACAGCGAATGGTTTATTCTGGAAATCAACTAATATAAGAACAGAGATACTCGGTCATCACACTAACGAACTCTCCCATATGGAAGGGTTCTAAACCAGAAATGGGCAAGTTGCGGCCTGCAGAACTTCTTGAATTGTTTTTAGGAGTGTTGCTTGCCTCTCGTGTCTCGTGCGGCCCTTTGTCAAGAAAGGTTGTCCTTACCTGTTTTAAACAAGCCAAAGTGAGTATGCTTTAATTGTCAAACCCGTATATTCTCTCTCTCTCTCTTTCTCTCTCTCTCTCTCTCTCTCTTTCTCTCTCCCTCTCTCTCTCTCTCTATTTAAAGAGATTTGTTGTGTAAGGCCGGTACAATGCGAAAAGGTACAAAATAAACTACGAAACTCATTATACCACATAATGCTTCACCAAATCTACCTCACTTTAATGTAGATATATAGATAGATATAC
>NC_069004.1:33118104-33118829 GCF_001194135.2 Octopus bimaculoides
TCTCTCTCTCTCTCTCTCTCTCTCTCTCTCTCTCTCTCTCTCTCTCTCTCTCTCTCTCTCTCTCTCTCTCTCTCTGTGTGTTTCAGTTTCTGTGTGTATGTGTTTCTGTTTCTCTCTCTCGCTCTCGCTCTCTCTCTGTTTGTGTGTGTGTGTGTGTGTGTGTGTACGTTTGTATTTGTGTGTGTGTGTGTTTGTGTTTAAGTGTGAATGTTGGATGAATGCGTGTGCATGTGTTTGTGTGTGAGTATGTATGTGTGTATATGTGCAGTATGTGTGTATGCGTGCGTGTTTGCATTTGTGTGTCTGTGGGTGCCAGCATATCTGTGTGCATGCGAGTGTACGCATGTGTGTATATATTTATGTGAGTTCATGTATATGTATTGGTTATGTGTATGTATGTGTGTGTGCGCGTGAGTATGTGTGCATGTGTGGGGTGTGTGTGTGAGTGAGTGTGGGTGTGAATATATACTTGTTTTGAGCTAATTTGTATAAAATTCCACTCGTAGCCCTATAAAGCTCCGGTTTGGTGAGTTTTTATTTATTTATTTATTTATTCATATTTGTATTTTATAAACCACTTAGTGAGAGAGGGAGCGGCAACACCCAAGGCATTTTATTTCTTCGGAGTTTCATAAGACTCCAAATGAGGATATGAGGAGAGGTGCACTCTCAAACTAAAGAATATATATATATATATATATATACACACACACACACATATATAT
>NC_069004.1:33119224-33120389 GCF_001194135.2 Octopus bimaculoides
TTTATTTATTTATTTATTCATATTTGTATTTTATAAACCACTTAGTGAGAGAGGGAGCGGCAACACCCAAGGCATTTTATTTCTTCGGAGTTTCATAAGACTCCAAATGAGGATATGAGGAGAGGTGCACTCTCAAACTAAAGAATATATATAAGGTGCGGCGAACAAACTGTCGTCTACTACGTGACACAAACAATGAAAATAACACCGACATCTCATTTTAACAGATATATTAACCAAAATTACTTTTAAATATCTTGAAATACTAAAGAGTAAATTCATTCAATAAAATCGCCATTGGCTTCAACCACGGCCTCCAGACGTCTTCGGAATCTCCTGCAACTCTTCTGGTCGGTCTCCTTGTTTAAGTTGGTGAATGCTGCCATAATCCTTGCCTTCTGTTCATCTTTGGTGTTACAAGGAGCTTTGTTGGTCTTTCGCCAAGCATTACAGCATGTCGTTTCCAAATTTCTGGCTGAGTGAATTGTGTTATGGTGCCGTTTTTCTTACAGACAGTGCCCAACTGATCCTACAGTACTGCATAGTCAACAAAATCAAAAACAATGTGCATGCACGAAATTAAAAATATAAGAATGGTGACAATTTTCCCATCGCACCTTGTATATGTGTGTGTGTGTATGTGTGTGTGTGCATGCAGGTATATATCTATGTATCTGTGTTTGTATAACTATGTGTGTATATACGCACATATATACTTATATATGTGCATATATATGTTTGTAAATGTATATGTGCTTAAGTTATCTAATTTTTAGAGTCATTACGGTCAAGTTCATGCTGGAGCTTCACCTTACATATCCGTGTGTGTACATGTGTATGTATATGTATGTTTATGCATGTACATATGTGTATCTATATAGATGTTCGTGCTTGTATGTCTGTCTGTCTGTGTGTCCACTTCATTTCTATGAGCTCCCATCAAGTACACCCTTCTTCACGTGTTCAACAACAACAACAACAACAACAACAACAACAACAACAACAACAACAACAACAACAACAATAATAATAATAATAATAACGAAATAAGCTAAAGTGGCTGGTAATTACATCATACTGATGACCTGGTGTCTAGGAGTTGAAAGTTCAAGTGGGTGTCTAAGCTTAATTACACACAGACACACGCGCGCGCACACACACACAC
>NC_069004.1:33120588-33121673 GCF_001194135.2 Octopus bimaculoides
CACACAAACACACACACAGACACGGCTTTTGAACACGCCTCTTCCATTCTTCTCCTTCCATATTATTATTATCTTCTACTCCTACTTCTCTTCTTTTTTCTTCATCATCATCAGCATCAGCATCATCATCATTATCATCATCATCGTCTTCATTCTCATCATCGTCGTCGTCGTCATCAGCATCACCGTCGTCACTATCACCCGCATCACCATTATCATCATCATCATCATCATCGCTACCACCACCACCTCCACTACCACCACCAAGTTCTTTTAAAAGGCTTCGGTAAACTGAAGGACTGCTGCAATAAGTGTGAATCTGAGAGGGAAATATGTTGAATAAAATCATAATTAATTAATCATAATTATTTTCTTTTACCCAAATCCAGGACCTTTTCAGCACCCCTACATACAGGATCGATAAGAAAGGGTGCTCTTGGCGGCGGACTGAGTGCGTTATTCGAAACGGTTCTCATCTGTAGCCATTTAGTTTGACCACCGAAAAAGATGTTTAGGACTTTGAAGTGACCGGAACTCTGAAAACGAGATCGAAAGAAGATATACTGAATACAACTGCTTAACACTGAAGATCGATCTCATCGAAGGCTTTGGATTGATCTAAATGGCCCAAAGACTCACAAACTGCCCGGGTTATAACTCATCCTCTCTGCAGCGATTTACATGAGGTGAAGGTCATCTCTGACAGTTCTGCAAGCAATCGTGCGACTTTGCATCATGGCCGCCAACACTACCAACAACAAACGCTGTCAACTTCGTAAACGCCTTGGCTAAAATCTTTAACTCTGCTCTCAGCAGAGTTATCGGCAGGAAATCGTCGGTGTTGTCGTCCTTACTCGACAGCATCACCGCTCGTCAGTTAACACAACTGGGAACGTTCTGTAGTCTGTGTTGCTGTCAGTTGAGATAGACGCCTGCCATGCGAGGTGATGGCGAACATGTCCGACATGAATCCATAAAGATGATAGAGCAGACCACTTAACCCTTTCCAGAGCCACTCAACAGCCTGATCGATAGTTGCAACAAGGACACTGAATATATATACACACACACACATATATATATAC
>NC_069004.1:33128351-33129052 GCF_001194135.2 Octopus bimaculoides
GAGAGAGAGAGAGAGAGAGAGAGAGAGAGAGAGAGAGAGAGAGAGAGAGAGCGAGCGAGGGGTGGCGTGGTTTGTGGCCTAAATTTCTTCTCAACTGGTGGTATTGTCGTGCTATATATACACACAAACTAACTCTGCAGCTATAGGACAATATATATAAATAAACGATAAGAGAAACTACTCAATTCACACAAACATGGTACGGCATATATATAAATACCTTTATATATGTACTTGTTTAAACATATACATACACACACTCACAAATACACTCACGCATACATATATATACATGTATATACATGTATATGAATATATGTAAGTATATATGTGTATATATAGGTAGACATATATAGATAATACACAAGGATACGTATTCTTATACACGTAGATACATGCATACATCCTTATGTATGTGTTTATGTATTGTATGTGTGTGTGTGTATATGTGTGTATGTATGCGCGAGACATAGCTAGAGAGAAAGATAGATAGATAATGTACTCTGTGTACACACACACATACACATATGTGTATATATATATATATATTGAGAGAGATATATACACAAACACACACACACACACATATATATATATATATATATATATATATATATATACCTATATATATTTATATATACATATATGATATATTATATAACACATATATATACATATATATGTATATATATATATATATA
>NC_069004.1:33129930-33131083 GCF_001194135.2 Octopus bimaculoides
ATATATATATATATATATATATATATATATATATATATATATATATATAACACATACACACATTATATATATCTATCTATCAAACACACTCACACACATACACACATTATATATATATATATATATAAAATATACACACCGAAGTTGGCACATAAATGTGAAACAAGGTGGAAGAAAAGAGTACTCAAATACCAGAGGTAGAGCAATATGCTTTATTTAAAAACAGCAGAAATATAACAAAAGCTTTTGTTATATTTCTGCTACTTTTAAATAAAGTATATATATGTACATACCTGCATATATATGTATATATACATGCATATATGGCTACAGGACATCAAAGAACGTAGACAAAAGGAGAAACGAGAACATACAAAACAAAAACATAGAAAACGAACTTTCTTTCGAACAACGAAAAAAAACAGAGAAACGAGACATGCAACATAAAGAACATTTCCTTTATCAGTTGTCCCCTGATTTATCTACTCCGCGTTTCGAAGGTAAGGACAAGACGCGACTTTGTTAAAACAGTCCTTCCCGCAAAGCAAATTAAATAAAATTTAGGATTTTTTGCGGAGGGTGAAAGTGGTTACAAAAATAGGACAGTGAGAACAAAACAGTAAAAACAAACGGTGAGGGATGTTAAGCCAAGACAATGTGAAGTTGTGAACGCTGGCAAAACGAGCTTTGAGAAGAGACAGATAAAAGTGGAAGAAAGAAGGATGGATGGCCGTTGGTCACGTGTGAGCAACGAGAGAGTCAAGGGGGAAGATATATAGGCAAACAAAAACAAAAACTATGTAAAGGGCACGGATACAGACAATATAGCAAGCAAACCCATATAAACACACAAACACACATACAGTAACTTCACGAGCGGCTGCTACAACAACACAAACAGCAACAGCATCACAACCAATAACAAGAAGAGCAACAACAACCACAATGGCAGCGGCGGGAACGAACACACAGACACAGAGGGATACGAGAACAAGATCGAGAGTAAGGCTCAAGCACACATGCCAAACACATAGACACTCATATGCACACACACGCTCGCAGTCGAAGGATCGCGGTTTCGATTCCTAGACCGGGCTTTGTGAGTGTTTATTGAGCGACAACATATAAAACTCCACGAGGTTCCTGCAGCCAA
>NC_069004.1:33131093-33132513 GCF_001194135.2 Octopus bimaculoides
TGCTACGGTGGATTATTTAAGACTTGGCTCTTATTTCTAGCAGGTAGATGCTCATTAAGCATCATTACGATATTTCATAGCTCCTTAAAGCTATCATAACTGCGTTCCACCAATGCTACTACTGGTGATATCATCAAATTTTGGATTTATCCACAGATGATATGAACAGTAGTGACATCTAACTTCAAATCTCAGTGTTTGAATATTTCATTTATATATATATATATATATATATATATAGAGAGAGAGAGAGAGAGAGATATAGATATAGATATATACATACATGCATGCATGCATACATACATACATACATAGATACAGGCTGGCGCACGAAAATGTAGCCCGGGTTCCGTAGCATAGGATTAATAGAGACACACGCAACACCACCCAGCCCATTGTGTTACAAGTGTCATCGTGTTATTTCGACCACTTGTAACTTCTATTCAGAAGCCGTGTGCAAAAATTTATACTCGTTTGCTCTTGTCATCCACTTTTAATTGCTGTACACATGTGAAATGATATGGCTTCAACTCTAGACTTTTCAACATCCGGTGGCGTGACCTTCTGCTTATGTGTGACTGTTGTGCAAATTTATGTTGTTGACTTCTTTGAACTTTGAGTAATCCTTTGGCGAAAGCCCTCAATAACTTCTGGCGTTCGAACTGTAGGATTTCTTTGTTTCGGAATCGATAAATTAAGTAAGACTGAAACACAGGGAGTCAATAAAATGGACTAGCTCCCTCTCACAAAATTTCAGGCCTTGTATGCCTTTGGTGGAAAGGATTATTTATTCCCCATTACATATGTTTCATTTGTCGATAGGACTTACAAGATTGTACATGAAGTAGAAAACATATAAGATATCTCCAATTAGAAATTCTTCTGACAGCGAATCAAATATTATTTTGTATTAACTGATTCTCTGTCTGAAGAGGTTCTAATAGCGGATAGCTTACATGTTTCTCCTACATGTACGATTTTGCAACTCTTATTAGTAAATGAAACACGTGTAGTGTTGAATAAATAATACCAACATTTTTGTTACCAGTTTCCTATTTTGCAATTATTGCTCGACAGAAAATATTTCCCAGAATTTTCAACTTTGATGCAGACCTCACATACTGGAGGCGCGTGGCTTAGTGGTAGGAGTGTCAGCACCATGATCGTATGATTGTAGTTTCGATTCCTGGACCGGGCGACGCGTTGTGTTCTTGAGCAAAACACTTCATTTCACGTTGCTCCAGTCCACTCAGCTGGCAAAAATGAGTAACGCTGCCATGGACTGGCGTCCCGTCCAGCTGGGGGGAACACATACGCCATTGAAACCGGGAAACCGGGCCCATGAGCCTGGCTAGGCTTTAAAAGGGCGCATTAAAAAATTATTCACATACTGGAATAAGCAGATGTTCTTTAAGAGGAC
>NC_069004.1:33135036-33135974 GCF_001194135.2 Octopus bimaculoides
TTGAATGGCACAACGATGCACTATAATAACAATAATAATAATAATTGTTATAATTTAATCATCCAAATTCTGTTATAATATTTCAGAATACAAAAATTCCTTCTTCAGATATCCCTAGGAAGCGTCTCTGCAGTGGTCTCACGAAGCTCCTTCCGGATTTCCTCAGGAGAAGTGCGTGAAGGTGGCCATGTCTCAAACTCGTGTGTGCTGGCACATCCGTAACGCTGCTTCTAAGTTATGTATTATACATGCAGTTTCCTTTTTTTCTTCTTCTTTCTTTTACTTTATAAATAATACATGAGCATGTTTTCAAAAAATGAACCTGCAATTTACTATTTCGTTTCGTGGACCTCCCACCCCATCCCTGACGCCCAAAATTTTATATGGGCTCTTAGGGGGCGTTTGGGCCCCGGTTGAGAACCACTGAACTACGACAACTGCAGGTTTCATTTCAGCTTGTGCTCTTTGAGACATTTTACACCAAAGAATACCTACGAGTCAGCAGGGATTTGAAAAGAAACACAACTACATACAACTGGATGACTGTTGACTCTCATCAGTTCATCCGATCCTAAACGGACCTTGTTGTTTGTAGTTTTGTTTTTGTTTTGTATTTTATCCTCCAGGCGTATCCCCGAAGTCCTCCTGCTCACCAAGCCCGCTTGGTGGTAGGCTTGCCATTTTAGTCGCCGACGAACCGAGCAGGCAACAGGTTGTTCTGACATGTTTGCAGTAACACTTGAAGAATGACCTGACATTAATGCGTGTGTGTGGGTTGTGTGTGTGTGTGTGTGTGTGTGTATATGTACGTACTTATTACATACACACGCGCGCGCACACATGTATATATATATATATATCATATCATATCATATAGATGTGTGAGTGCATTTTATGGTGTACGCACATATAAATCACTATACATATATGTCCGTATT
>NC_069004.1:33141972-33142448 GCF_001194135.2 Octopus bimaculoides
TATATATATATATTTCTTACATACATACATATATATGCGCGTGCGTGTGTGTGTGTTTGTATATATCTTACCATATATATATGTGTGTGTGTATATACACATATATATATATATATATGCATATATATATATGTATACACGCACACACACACACACACACACACACACATATATATATATATATACATGTATGTGCATGTGTGTATATGCTAAATGAAATAGGGCCAAGGCAATGTGATATTTCTAGGACATTTATAAATAGAAAGGTGGTCTTTACAGCTGTTTCAGGGAAATAAATGATATCCCATCATCAGACACGAGTTAAAAGAGCTTTAATAGAAGGAATTAGTAGAGTTCATTGTATAAGAAGTTATTTTGAAAGGGAGAGATATTCAAGAAATTAGATCTAATGCAGAAAGTATAAATTGAAATATGAAAATGAAAATACATGTATATGTATATATATATATATATAT
>NC_069004.1:33142926-33143988 GCF_001194135.2 Octopus bimaculoides
ATATATATATATATATATATATATATATACGTACGTGTGTGTGTGTGCGTGTGTGTAGAAGATAGATAGATAGATAGATAGATAGGGAGGGAGGAAGAGAAAGAGAGGTATGATTATCTATCTACCAAAGTAATCTCTTCTCTCTGTCGATATATCTGACTATATACATACATACGCAGAATAAAAACAGAATAAAAACAATAAAAACAGAATAGGTTGTCTGGTATTGCTACAATTGTTTCGTGTGGTGACATTGTTTTGACGTAAGCCGAGGACAGACAATATTCACGTGATTATATAATATTTTACGTAATTCTCACCTCACTAAGACTACCAAATAACAGTTAGAAAATGAGTGCAATGACATGTTGATTAATGAAGTGATCGATATGTAGAGTTTCTTATCGGAATCTACCAACATCAAGAGAAGGAAAGTGGGCGGAGCTACAAACTGTCAATCAACGACGATGGCTTGCAGAGTGATATAAATTGCCGAGCAGTTAGAGGCATTTCTGCTTCAACGATATCGTTAAACTTAGCAACCTAGTCCATCAAGGTTAGTAGTGGCTGGACATGCGTCGTTTACGACGAGGAGTGTTCCAGTTTTAGGATTGATTCGATCAGCGGAACAGCCTGCTCTCGTGAAGAAATTAATATGCAAGTGGATGAACACTCGGCCGACATGCGTATCCTTAACGCAGTTCTCAGGGAGACTCAGCGTAACACAGAATATTGACAAGGTACATTGAATTACTGGTACAGCTCATTTCTACAGCTGAGTGGACTGGAGAAACGTGATATAAAGTGTCTTGCTCAAGGACACAATGCTACACTGAGTATCGAACCCATAAACAGACTAACCAGCAGTGGCATTACTCCGTGTCCATCTCACAGGTCTTTTTGGCAGGATATTAAACAGCCGTTGGTCTTTTGATCGCAAGCTATTGCAGTACCTGGTCCTTATTCTACGGGGGATACGTCGGACCTTTGGAATAGTGAAGTGTCATTTTGTTCGACTAAAGGCGGTGCTCCAGCATGGCCGCAGTCAAACGACTAAAACAA
>NC_069004.1:33146349-33152198 GCF_001194135.2 Octopus bimaculoides
AAAAAAAAAAAAAACGAAAGAACGCAAGTGGGACCAAAGTGCAGAATATAAACCAAGCGTTTTTCAAACTGTGGGTCCCGACAAAAAAGTTTGAAGAACACCAATGTAGCTAATACCTTGCGCTATATACATGGAAATTTCGAGAGTCATTTACAAATTTGTGATTCTTCGCAGTCCTCTCCCTTCCATTCCAAGGACGGATAACTCTGACAACGAAGTACAAAGCAACACACAAACGCAGAGAAGCGAGTATCATCATTAAAGCAATAAGGGACGTGAGCCGACAGAATCGCTAGCAGCCGGACAAAATGCTTAGCGGCATTTCTTACGGCTTTAAACAGTCCGAGTTTAAATTCCGCCGAGGTCGACTTTGCTTGTCTCGGAGTCGAGAAAGTAAGTACCAGTTGAGCACTGGGGTGTCATTGTAATTGACCAGGCTGACCAACCCCTTTTCCCGAAATTTCAGGCCTTGTGACTAAAGTAGAAAGGATTAAGGAAGCGAGCGGGCAGAATTGTTAGCGCGTCGGACAAAATGCTTGATGGCATTTCTTCTGGTTTTATATTCTGAGATCAAATGTTGCTTTGATGTTGACTTTGCCTTTCATCCCCTTTGGGGCCAAAAACATAAGTATCAGTTGAACACTGGGGTCGATGTGATCGACTTACCTACCTCCCACCAAAATTTCAGCTTTGTGCTTATAGAAGTAAAAAAAAAAATTATTATTATTATTATTATCATCATGAGGGCAGCGAGCTGGCAGAAACGTTAGCATGCTGGGTGAAATGCTTAGCGCTATTTCACCTGGTACCAGTTGAGTGCTGGGATCAATTTAATCGACTATCCCCTCCTGCCAAATTCCAGGCCTTGTGCCTATAGAAGAAAGGATTTACATCATTATTAATTTTTTTAATTTTGGTCGTTTGGTTTGATAGAAACAGGAGCAAAATCGCCCTCAAACTGTACCTGAATGTCTTAAGGGAAAAAGAAACACACTGGATAATGTAGATGTACGTACTATTGAAAATAAAGAATAATGGTGATAATTGGAATACCTTTGATCAAAGCATTGCAAGACCAAGGTTAGGGTTAGGGTCCAAATTTCAATAACAACATCTACAACTAAGACATACAATAAGAATAAATGAGATCACAAAAGGAAATGTTAATTACAAAAATTTATTTAATTACTGAAGCTCTGTAATCATATATATATATACATACAAACACACACATATATATATTTATATATATATATGTGTGTGTATATATATATACATTCATATATAAATTATACTATAAATATATATATTCAAAATTGTGTTGTCCAGGTTATTTGTTAAGGCTTGTCTGTTCATCCTCCAACATTTACATACGATTAAGTCCATCGTTAGCAGCATTCATTTACAAACCCTTAACAGAATCAGTACCAATCTTTGGCTATCTGGTGCACCACCACCACCACAACCACACCCACCACCATGTTCTGGGGCAAACTGGAACCTTTGCCAGACGTGAGTAGGATATATATGTATAAACATTGCAGTTTTCTTCATGATGTAACCACGGTAACAGCAGAGGCAGAATAACAGTGAAGTGGTACCATTTTGTATAGCAATGTTTCCTACCAGACATTTTAATGTGGTAGTGGTGGTGGATGTAGTAGTGTTGGTGACAGCAATGCTAATTTAGCAGCAGTGGTCACAGCGATGAATGGCCAGAGCTAACTCAACATTTCCATGCTGGCTTTCGCACGTTCCATCTCGTGAAGGAATGAATAGAATTGCTGAAGGCTGAGCTCTGCAAAAAAAAAAAAAAAAAGATTCAATGAGGCTGCAATGGTAACAACAATAACATTAAAAGCAACAACAAGAAAACTGTGTGATTACACAGGGTGTCCAGAAATGAAATACTGGGGTTGACATGATCGACTAGTCTCCTCCCCCCAAAATTTCAGGCCTTGTACCTTTAGTAGAAAGAATTATCATTCTTAAGGTGGTGAGCTGGCAGATGAAATTAGAAACTTCAGCTGTGTTCATTTTGAGATTTGTTGTTAAATCACTTATGGAAAAAGAGGGGTTAGGATAAAAAGAAAGGTTTAAAAGGAAAGACATAAATTAACCCTTTAGTATTTAAACTGACCCCTATCTGACCCAAAATGTTCTACTGTTTTTATGTTCAAACTGGCCAGATCTGGCATCTTGCACCTACCCTACAAAGTCATGCTCAAAATATACAATCAGATCAGTGAAGTCTTGAAGCTATGAGATAATGCATGATTAATTGAAAACGATGTGAATGGATAAGGAATGCGTTTGATGGAGTGATCTGGATGCTAAAGGGTTGAGGCACGGGTTTCTAAAAGGAGGATTCACAGAAGAAAAAGAAATACAGGAGTTGATAAAGAGAGAAGTATTTTAAGAGAAGTGGAAAGACTCACCCATGTATATTGTGTTTAATTCTCCTTTGCCATTACTGACAACAAGTTTCAACTGAAAGGAAGCGGAAAAGAAGGAATAAAAATCAATTATTGACGAGTGAGAGGAGAGGGGGAACAAAGAGGCAGAGGGGGAGACAAGTAGTGAGAGGGAAAGAGACAGTGAGAGAGGGGAAACAGTGAGATAGTGAGAGACTAACAGACAGACACAGAGAGACAGGAGAAAGAGAGAGAGGGACAGAAAGAGGGGGAGGGAGATAGTGAGAGACACAGAGAGGGATAGAGGGAGAGGGAAAGGGACAGTGAGAGAGGGAGACATCGAGAGAGGGAAACAGTGAGAGACTAATTGACAGACTCAGACAGACAGGAGAAAGTGGGAGAGGGAGATAATGAGAAGGGGAGAGGCACAATGTGTTTCCCTTCAAAATGAAGACCACAAAAATGGACAACCACAAAATTCGTGGAAACAAGGTAGAGAGGATTTCTTACCTGTATAAAGGTGTTGCCGACTTTACTGAGCTCACTACTGGATAAGGTCACTGGCAACAAGAAAGGGTTCGAATGTTAGGGTTACGAACATCAAATGGCAAAATAAGGGGTCATCCAGATTTAAGGACATCCCTCACATCCCAACCTCTCTCGTAAACACACAAAAAAGCACATCAGCACTTCGTCTCACATTGCTCTGCAATCACATTGACCCCTGATGTGTGGCACACCTGTTGCACCTGTTCAGATAATGTTGATTTGATTGAGGGAGTGAGCTTATATACAGGACATATATATATTTGAACCCTCTCTAAACAAATCCTTCTGTGTTGGTTGTTCAGCAAAAAATTGCAGAACCGTCTTTCTTGGACAACAAGAGACTACCATCATTATACATATAACTATATATACGTCTGTGCAATGACAGTTGTAAACGAGTGTCACTGTTATACAAGTGGGGTCATTTGCTGCCAATGTTCTGTGAAAACTTGTTCGGTCAAGTGGGAATAATACGAGATGAGGAGTGGATAGAAAGTGTGAGAGAGATTGAAGGAGATCAAGATTAACAGATTAAACAAGTCAAATAAAAACATCTGAAGACCTTTGGCAAAAATGAGCTGAAATACTGGAGATTAGAAAGAAATGGATAAACAGGAACAAATGCCTTACCTCCAAATTTCCAATCCATGTCCACTAATTGATTAACCATCAATGTTTGACCAAGGGCTGTAGCAGATAGACTGGCCATATTCTTCTTCCACTACACAAACATGGATATAAAAAAGAAAAGAAAGAAAATAATGAATTTCCTGATTTTGGTTTGGAATTTTATAAATGATAATGAGCTGGCACTGGTGCCATGTAAAAGGCACAGATACTGGTGTCGCATTGAAAGCATCCAGTACACACAGTAAAGTGGATGATATTAGGAAGGGCATCCAGCCATAGAAACCCTGCCAGAACAGACAAGGAGCCTGGTGTGGTCCCTGGCCTTACCAGCTCTTGCCAAGCATGTTTGAGCAGCTGATGATGGGAATGCATAAATGTTATGCCCGGTTGAGTTAGTCTCGTTTGTCCTTCATTCTTGTATGAGGCATGGGCAATATTTACAAGAAACTGGCAACATGAGATATGGTTTGTGAAGCTGACCACACTAATGAAAGAATTAAAAGCAATTTTTTGTTAAGCATGCCATTCAGAAGGTCCCCATGGAACACAGGTTGTCCAGGATTGCCCTAAACCAGTGGTTTCCTAACTGGGGTCCACATGAGCCTTAGTGGTCCATATAAGATTTTGCTGTTCGTTTCTGTGAAATCAATTAGTTATACTTCTATGATACACAAAATATTTTAACAAATTTTTTTCCCCACAATTCCTAATAATCTTTAATTATAAAAATATAATAAGATCTTTTTAAACACCAAATGGCTATGAGGGTCCAGCAGAGTAGAATAGGGATCAAAGGGGTCCATAGGTCTAAAAAAATGGATGAGAACCTCTGCCCTAAATAAACGTGTAAAGATAGAAAGCGTAGATAGATATTTACCTGTTCTGTAAGGTATTCAGCTTTCTCTTGTGACAATCCTGCAATGAACAATATTTAGTGTTAGACACGAGTGTGAGAGAAGGCAGCTCTGCGTGAATATTCAACCAGCAGAGACTGTGAAATGAAATACATAAAATAAAATAACCTTATGTGTCTTGAAGGTGAAGTAGGTTTTTCATGCTTCAAGCAGGGGCCTCGTTTTCAAGAAAATTCCTGACCCAAACATTACAAGTCACTTCTATTCACAAAACACAAAAAATATTTTATTTAGAAAATTTCATTAAGATTTTAACTGATGCAGATTTTTACAAGTTTCCTTGAAATTTAGGGGTTTTTTTGAGGTTGACTTTTGTGTCACAGTGTTGTTGTTGACGACTGACAACAACCGTTTTGAGATAGTGTTGGTGCTGATACTAGTGAACTGACAGTGACTTGTACGACAGTGGTGTTACTAATGATCTAACAACAGTTCTGTGACTATTGCTGTTGTTGTTAACAAATTAGTGAGTGTGACCAGTGAACTAACAAGTGTTGTGTGACAGTCTTGTTGCTGTTACTAAGAGACTAACAACGACTGTTGTGTGGAGGTAATAGTGATGCAGCTGAACTAATTCACCATCACCCATCTTGATCCCTCTCACTACTCCTTTAGTGAACCTACAGCCTCATTACTTAACCCCCTTAGCGTCTAGTTGTATCTCTTAAACCACAAGATGATCTCAGAGACGATGTTTGACTTTAAGTTTCATGATATGAAGCAAAGTAGAGAAAACTCCAGCTGATAATGCGACGACAGACTATTTATTGTAGGCAACATCTTCAGATGATAGCAAGCTTCTTATTCTGGCCAACAACTGAATTGTCCTCATATTTTTTCCATGCTGGAATTGTTTATAATAATAATTATAAAATATACATTAAATAAAAATAGATAAAAAATATTATTGCACATAATTTATGGAAATTTCAGTAAATATTTACCAAGACTGATTAGTTCTTCTTGAAAGGTGGCTGGTGCCACACCTCTTCTTAAAGCATCTGGACAAAGAAAGAAAGAAAAAAGTTAAATTATTATTATTATTATTCTTGTGGTGAGCTGGCAGAATCATTACAGTGCTGGGCAAAAAGCTTAGCAGTATTTCACTTGTCTTTATGTTCTGAGTTCAAATTCTGCCGAGGTCAATTTTGCCTTTCATCCTTTTGGGGTTGATAAATCGAGTACCAGTTGAGCACTGCGGTTGATGTAATAGACTATTCCCCACCCACCCCAAATTTCAGGCCTTGTGCCTGTAGTAGAAAGGATTATTATTGTTGTTGTTGTCCTGCTGTTCACCTGGTACAATGTTATAAGATGCTGATGATATATATATATATATATA
>NC_069004.1:33152395-33158869 GCF_001194135.2 Octopus bimaculoides
TTGACTGAGGCCATGCTGGAGGACTGCCTTTAGTCGAACAAATCGACCCCAGGACTTATTTTTTGAAAGCCTAGTACTTATTCTACCGGTCTCTTTTGCCGAGCTGCTAAGTTGCTGAGGATGAAAGCACACCAACATCAGTTATCAAGCGATGGTGGGGGAACAAACACAGACACACAAATACATACATATATATATACATGACAGTCTTCTTTCAATTTCAGTCTACCAAATCCACTCACAAGGCTTTGGTTGGCCCAAGGCTATAGTAGAAAACACTTGCCCAAGATGCCGTGCTGTGGGTCTGAACCCGGAAACATGTGGTTGGGAAGCAATCTTCTCATCACACAGATATATAATATATATATATCTTTTCATTCAAAGCTGATGACTCACTCTAGTCATTGTCCAAATATAACCACTTCAGGCACAGAGTGCTTTTTCTCTTGCAAGCACAAACACTTCGGCTAATAAGATTCTACTTACCATTTGGAATCGTGATCAGACTCTTAAAGACAGACTTCAAAGCAGTAAAATTGGCTCCATTTTCTTCTGCGAATGTTTCCAGTTGTGTGAAGAGCTGGGAGGACTAACCGAAAAACACAAAGAATGATGTCAACAACAACAACAACAACAACAAATAATAATAATAATCTTTTCTACTATAGGCATAAGGCCTGGAATTTTGGGAGTAGGGATAAGTTGATTAGATCAACCCCAATATTTAACTGGTATTTGATTTATCAACCCCAAAAGGGGTAAAAAGCATTCATCATCATCATTTAACATCCATTTTCCATGCTGGCATGGGCTGGACGGTTTGAGATGGAGCTGTCTAGACTCCAGTTGTCTATTGTGGCATAGTTTCTACAACTCAATGCCCTTCCTAATGCCAACCATTGAACAGAGTGTGCCAGATGATGTGCCACTGGCAGATCGAGAAAGTAAAGTCAGAAGAAACACCCGCAAAGCATTTTGTCCAATACAGTAATAATATTTCCCATAGGCTGGACATGTTTTCATGGAAGATTGGAAACAACACTGCTTGTATGATGGTGACACTTGTTTACAACTATCATACAATATCAAGAGAAGACACACACACACACACACATGATGAGCTTCATTCCAAAACCATTCATAAAGCTTGTAGTAGAGGACACTTGCCCAAGGTGCCATGCTGTGGGATTGAACTCGAAGCCACATGGTTGGGAAGTGAGCTCCTGGAACCACCAAGCCACACTTGTCCATAAAATAATGATATATAATACTAAACACCTCAGTGGCACATAAAAAGCACCCACTATACTCTTGGAGTGGTTGGCATTAAGAAGGGCATCCAGCTGAAGAAACCTTGACAGAACACATTGGAGCCTGGTACAGCCTTCTGGCTTACCAGTCCTCAGTCAAACCATCCAATCCAAGCCAGCATGGAAAGTGGATGTTAAACGACGATGATGATGATGAAAAAATAATTAGGGTGTGAAATCTATCCCATTTAAGGTCCACTAGGAAAAAATGTAGATGGGTGATTTTTATGTCCGGGAAACCAGAAAGGAAAAAGAATAGAAAGGTGGGAGATCTATCTTGTTTAAGGTCCAGCAGGAAGGAAATAGGGGAAGTTTAATATGCTAGGGTCTATTAGGTAAAAAAAAAAACCTGAGGGGGGACTTTTGAAAGATGGAGCTACTTTGATAGGGCTTGGTGAAAAATTAAACAGAGGTGAGAACTGGCTTAGAGCCCGGTGAGGAAGATGAAAATTTATAGGGTGAGCTTACCTTATTAGGATCCAGAAGAAATGCGAACATCATTTGAACTAATTGTGAAAATTGCTGTAAAATAAAGAAAATATTAAAACCGACAGAAAATTAAGAAGAAAAATTAATGGTTTCTTGCCTTTTTTTAGGCAGGATTTTAAAGATTAAGGAAAAGAGGGTAAAAATTAACACAACTCATGGGTTGTTTTCAGAGCAGAGACCAGATTTAAAAGCTTGTGATAGAATGGCTTCTACTCAAGGTACTCATAGAGTGAGTGGTGATGGAGATGTTAGTTGTGGTGGTAGTGTTGACCCAAGTAACAGATTAAGAGTGTGTGTGTGTGAGAGAGAGAGAGAGAGAGAAAGAGAGAGAAGGGTAGGCAGAAAACCAAACCAATATTCATGTTTCTGGGTCAAACACTAAGTTCGATAATGCTTCAATCTTTTATCTTTGACTCGAATAATTTCATTTGACTGCGGCCATGCTGGTGCACCACTTTGAAGGGTTTTAGTTGAACAAACTGACTCCACCCCCACCCCCCACACACCGCCAATACTTTTTTTTGTTTTTAAAGCCTGGTACTTATTCTAATAGCTTCTGTTACTGAACTGTTAAGTTACAGGGGATATAAACAAACCAACACTGGTCGTCAAGTGGCAGTAGAGGAAAAGCAAACACATATATTCGCTTAGTTTATTTTAGGCAAAAAGCCTTGTAACGTGTGATTGAATGATTGATGATTGATAGATAGATATGAAGAATGGCGATAGATAGGTAGATAATCAGATGAAGAGAGGTTGGAGAGATAAATGTGAAGAGATAAAGAGAGAAAGAGCGATAGAGAGAGAGAGAAGCAGTTTAACTAGCGTACACATACCCTTCTACATAAATTCATTTATTTCTGATAACCCAATTATGTGCTTTATTGGAACAACTAAATAAACACAGGTAATGATTAAAAGGAAGGGAAAAGAAATACATATAAGAAGTGAGAGAGTCTTCAAAAAATACATATAGATGTGTTTGAGCGTATGTAGGGGCGGTATTCATAAGCTAGGCTGTGTGTTAATATTGTAGTAATTATAAGGCGGTGAGCTGGCAGAAACGTTAAAACGCGAAATGCTTAGCGTTATTTCGTCTGTCGTTACGTTCTGAATTCAAATTCCGCCGAAGTCGACAAATTAAGTACCAGTTGCGTACTGGGTCGATCTAATCGACTGGCCCCTTCCCCAAAAATTTCGGGCCTTGTGCCTATTGTAGTAATTACTGAACCGTTATGACGCAGAGAAAAGGGTCAACGCGAGGTTAATTTCTAATTTCCCTCCACGAAACCTCAAATCATGGCGCACGTGAATCTGTATAGTAGTTCTTCTTTAACAAAGCTTGGTTCCTCCATTTAGATAATTTGAAAGTGGGAATTTCACAGACGAACAGATGATACCTCTGTAGCGGCAACATACAACACACTATATATATAAAGAGAGAGATTTGAAGCTAAGCTTCACTCTGTCGGTACTTCGATTTCCTTGTTATTTCATCAAGGTCTAATGGTAGAAAATTTGTCATGTTTAGAGATGTAGGTTCGAATCCCACGGGTAACCTTCACCTTTTTCCATCCAAGGAATTCTTTTTAACCCAATATTTTCACGCCTAACGATTTATTTCTTATAACGTAAACAAACAACACACACACAGACGTATTCCCTAAGGTCAAAGGTATGCGTGTAATGTATACAAAAGCGATATCTGTCTGACAATCCAAACATAAATCGGCGGAAAATTCCTCAGGCAAATATCAATGGTGTTACATTCGCTTTAATAGATTCAAAAATAGCTTCCTTCATGAAAAATGATTCTAAAAATAAGTTTAGAAACCGATCTTAAATTTTTGAGAAAAACGGTAAGAATGACAAAAAAAAAAAAAAATCCCATCTCATCTAAATTAGTTGATTTTACTTTTAAAGAATGTATTCATGCGATAAAATATTTCATAAGTTTTAAATTGCAAGAAGCGAGCATTTCTTTAATTTATTGAGCAGCAACAAGTTAGATAACTCTAATGGCGCATTAAGAGACAGGTGTCTGCTAATTTCATGGTACAGGTAACAACATCGATCTTCTGGAATCTTTAGTTCCAAAGCTTTTCCGGATTACCGATTTTTCTGAACGAGGGATGGTCACTCTGGTCAACATATCCTACATTAAACAAATATTTAAATTTACTTAAATAATTAAATGAAACACAGGAACCTGTACATCAGAGTAAATCAGTGCGGATTATAAGAAGATTCGGGGCATCTGTGCCCAGAAAATCGGTGTTGTATATGTAATAGATTTTGGACAATTGATACCATAAGCATTTTTTCAACACCCAGTATTGCCAGCAATGAAGCACACTATTTCGGAATCTTTCCTCATTTTGTCTAAGGTGCCACCGCAACGTGGAATCAAACCTGGTTTCTCTAAACCGGGTAACCAGACCGGTAACTTGATGCTTATAAACAGACATGTTTACATCGAACGAGACTGGATTATTGTGAATGAAAATATAATTGAGTGTTGACCAGGATAATTAACTACTTTTGAACTGCTAAAATTTAAAATAACTTTTGTAATTAAATATACAAAAATTTTAATTACAAATCGAAAAAATGGCAACAGCATTCTTTTGACTCGTGATCGCAAATTGAAAATATTGGCACTATTCAGCAAATGTCCAAGGTAGACGTGTCAAACGAAACGGTAAAACACCCTACTCCTTTTTTTGAATTCCCGTTTTCAAAAACAGAGATATTCTTGCCACCCACCTTTAAAAGCTTCTCAGATTCCGCCCCCTCCTCCCAACATTCCTAAATTTAAAAACTTTTTCCATGAAATTTTTGAGCCTCCTGCATTATATATCGTTCACTTTTAATTCGTTTCCGTCAATAAACCGCGACCATGCTGGGGCAACACTTTAAAGAGTTTAGTCGAACAAATCAACTCCAGAACTTTTTTCAAAGTCCGCAACTTATTCTACCGGTTTCTTAGGCCGAACTGCTAAGTTACGGGGACGTAAATAAACCAACACCAGTTATCAAGCAGTAGTAGTGGACAAACACATACATAGATATATACAATGGCCTTCTTTCAGATTCAGTCTACGAAATCCACTCACAAGGCTTTTGTCGGTCCGGAGCTTTAGTAGAAGATACTTGTTTAAGGTGCCACGCAGTGAGACTGAACCCGGAACCGTGTGACTGGGAAGCAAACTGCTTGCCCAAAAGGTCATGCTGATGCCTGTATTTTTCACTAATCCGATTTCCCTATCCCAACAAAAGAAAAAAAAATTCAAATTTGATTGCTTACGATAATTTTCCACTTTCAATTTTTGATCACAAACCGATACAATATCGACAAAACACAATGCCTGTAAATGCGATTCCATCATCGAGGTGGGTGGTACTAAAACGAATCTTCTATCAACACAGCCAGAAGCACTTCAAGACAAAACACGCCCATTCTACACCAACTTTCAATATACCACAATTAAATAATCAAGAGTAAAATATATATTTTCTTTCAGACACAAGGTTAATGCTTCAGTCAGGCAAACTTACCTCAGTTTCAAATTTATCCAGCGTTTGCATATCACTTTTAATAGCGGCAAGGTTTGCCTCGGTCCTCTCGCTTCCATAGTGAATGGTGGCTGCCATCTTGCTTCTGCTACCGAGAGCTCACGTGACACAATTCTTGGACGACTACACTCACAGTAGTCTCCCCTGATATTTATACACTTTTTTTTTCCTTTCTCTCGAAGAAGTTGTTTCTATGTGGTCGTTTCATATGCCAGAAATAAAAGCTAAATTCTTTCAAGTTATACCTTATTATCTCTCTACTTCACCGAAAAAAAGAAAGAGAAAGATATGTAACACATTCACAATTAAATTTTGTAAAAGAATCGTTTTAGTAATTGGTATAAAAAAACTATATATTTAGATTTTAAGATGTTTCAGTCGTTGGATTACGAGAGAGAGAGAGAAAGAGGGGGGGCAGGGAGAGACAGAGTCAGACAGCTTGACAGACAGACAGACAGACAAGCAGACAGCTGGGTCAAGAGACAAAAACAGAAACGCCCCCCTCCCCGGACAGACAGTTAAAAAGACAGACAGACTGACACAGAGATGGACCGACAGGTGAGCAGAGAAGGGCACAGATAGAAAGAAAGAGAGACAGACAGACAGAGAGGTCAAGAGACGAACAGAGATAGGAAGTGAGACAGAGAGACAGACACATGTGCAGAGAGATTAAAGGAAAATTGAGAAAGACAACTCTCTATAGAAATAGATAAATATACAGTGACATCTGTTTGTCTATCCCTGTGTCTGTATAGCTGACTGTCTATCTATCTCTCTATCTATCTATCTGTTTATTTATCTATCTGTCTGTCTGCCTATCTATCTGTCTGTCTATCTATCTATCTATCTAACTCTCTATCTATCTGTGTCTATCTATCTATCTCTCTATCTATCTATCTATCTATCTGTTTATTTATCTATCTGTCTGTCTGCCTATCTATCTATCTATCTATCTATCTATCTATCTATCTATCTGTGTCTATCTATCTATCTATCTATCTATCTATCTATCTATCCATCTACCTATCTATCTATCTATCTATCTATCTATCTATCTATCTCTTTTTGTGTCTCTCTGTCTCTCTTTCTCCCTATATAT
>NC_069004.1:33160169-33166611 GCF_001194135.2 Octopus bimaculoides
TATATATATATATATATATATATATATATATATATACATACACATACACACATACATACACATGCACACACATATATATGCGCCATACACATCACACACACACACATATATATATGCACACCAACCATGAAGGGCACTGACCCTAATCGTGTCCCCTTTCATTACTCTCACACACTTCACCCCAGAGACTAAAATGTTCTCCAAACCCTTCATCCTCTTCTTCTCAACTGGGATGTACCCCATCGCCAAGTAAAGGTACCACCTTGGTCCTGCCAGCTATTACCCCATCGCATTCACTTCCAATATTTTTGATATGATGGAGGAGGCAGTCATTAACATCATCCAGCATCTTCTTTTTCTGTGAAGGTGAATCCATTTGTGACTACATCTTCTCTGTCACTCCTCCACCACCACCACCACTACAACCATCATCACCACTACAACCACTGCTGTCACCCCCACCCCAAAATTTTCGTTGCGTCTTGAAACCTTTTCAAGAGTCAAAACTATTGAAAAGGTTGCAAGATGCAATGAAAATTTTCAGAAAAATAGAAGAAAGAAATAAGTGTAAATTTTACCAGTGAGTGTGTTTAATTATAAGGCACCAAAAGAGAATGACTCTCCCCAGACACAACAGCATATATATATATATATATATATATATACTTATATACACACACACACAGCATAGCTGTATGGTAAGAAGCTTGCTTACCGACCACATGGTTCCAGGTTCAGTCCCACTGCATGGCACCTGGAGCAAATGTCTTCTACTATAGCCTCAGGCTGACCAAAACCTTGTGAGTGGATTTGGTAGACAGAAACTGAAAGAAGCCCATCATATATATATATGTGTGTGTGTGTGTTGTGTGTGTGTGTTGTGTGTGTGTATATGAGTGTGTGTGTATGAGTGTGTGTGTGTGCTTGTCCCTCCACCATTGCTTGACAGCCGATGGTGTGTTTACGTCCCCGTAACTTAGCAGTATGGCAAAAGAGACCAATAGAACAACCTTGCAAAGAATAAGTCCTGGGGTCGATTTGTTCGACTAAAGGTGGTACTCCAGCATGGCCGCAGTCAAATGACAGAAACAAGTAAATGAATAAATGAATATATTTTCTCAATAAAACACTATTACTAGATGTAGTTTCCTCTTATGTTATATAATCACTTATCTAATTAGTTAGCTAATGAAGAACCCAATTAAACAGTGAAATAATTAAATGTCCCTTCATTACATCCAATGACCTTAAAGACAATATGTTTACATATTTACATATATCAACATCTTGTTTACATATTCAGAGTTGCAAAACCTTCGTGACGTTGGCAGCTTACTCTGTGAATGTCTACTGACTAGGGTTGAGTATTTACTCAGCAAACACATGTCAGGACTGATACGCACATGCAAGCATACACACACACGCGCGCGCGTACATATAAAGATAAATGCACTCACATATATATGTATATATCTGTATATATATATATATATATAACTCTTCGAAATGCTTAGTTTTAGAATGGTGGCAGCTGATGAAGGAAATGTTCTCTATGTGGCCTGTGTGTTTTCTGTACTCTGTTTATCATTTTGTCCTCGTTTTTTTTTTGCAACGTCCTATATCCAGATATGCATCTATATATACATGTAGATGTAGGTATGTACATACATGCATGTATATATGCATATACTCATTTATTATTTCCCAAAAACGTATGTCCTCAAATACCTTACACATCCTGTATGTGTGTGTGTGTATATATATATATATATATATCATCATCATCGTTTAACATGGAAAGCGGACGTTAAACGATGATGATGATGATGATGATGATTATATATATATATATATATATACACACACACACACATACAGGATGTGTAAGGTATTTGAGGACATACGTTTTTTGGGTCATTGCTGCATTTTTTTGTTAACTCTGTATAATCTTTGTTTCAGAAATTAATAATGGCAGACCCTCAGCTTACTCAAGAAATGAAGGGGCATGCTGTTATTATGGTTATAAATGCTGAGCATAGTGATTTAGAAATATGTCTTCGTCTTTTGCCTCCAGGTTGGCTCAGTCTGGCCTTAAATATTGCTACCCTCTGTGATCATCATGTACTAAAATATATTATGGAAATTGATGTACCTCATAAAGTTGAAGTACCCCATGATGACTGAAGTATTCCAAAAGTTGGAAGTACCCCATAGGACTAACGTACCCCAGAAGACTGAAGTATCCTTGAAAGCTAAAGCATGCCATGATGACTGAAGTGCCCCCAGTAGATGAAGTACCACAAGAAATGAAGTACCTCAAAAAACTAAAGTACCCCAGAAGACTAAAGTACCCCAGGAGGCTAATGTATCGCAGGAGACTGAAGTACCCTAGAAGACTGAAATACCTCAGGGGTCTGAAGTACCCAAGAAGGTCATTTGAATGCATGAAATATTAAAGCAAAGTGAATTATGAAATATTTATCACAATTAGTTTTAATCTGTGACATACAAAACCTGGGATGTGATGACTTCCGGATAAATTTACACTGTCATTTATATTTTAATGAGAAAACTATGCAATCCACAACAGCAAAGAAAATATGACACCTTGCATTGTCTGTTTATGAAACAATTTAAAAAGTTCATTGCTACAACATGTGTGTGTGTGTGTGTGTGTGTGTGTACAGCCTGGCAAAAAAAACTGTACAAGAGAACAGGTGTAACTTCCCATAAATGTGTGTGTGCACGTAGGGGAGTATGTATAGATACATGTGCACGTGTGTGTGTGAGGAAAAAAAAATTGATTTTGGTTGTCAAAAATCCAGCAGTTGTGTGTGATTATCTTAGTTTGAGGGAAACAGAGTAAAAAAATAAAGGACAAAAATAGAGAGAGTAGGAATGAGAGAAGGTGCCTAGGCTCGTTGACAAAGACATCTTGAAAGCAGTAACTCTAGTTGAATTATGAAAGCCCTACAGACACTCTATTTTTCATGGAAAACATGTCTTAAATAAGACCTAATATATATGGAAAGCTTATATTAATCACCATCATCATTTAACATCCATTTTCCATTCTGGCATTGGTTGGACAGTTGATAGGAGCTGGTAATCTAGTGAGCTGCTGCACCAGGCTTCAACTGTTTGCTTTACCATGGTTTACTCAGCGCAATGGCCCAGTGGTTAGGGCAGCGGACTCACAGTCATAGGATCTTGGTTTCGATTCCCAGACCGGGCGTTGTGAGTGTTTATTGAGCGAAAACACCTAAAGCTCCACGAGGCTCCGGCAGGGGATGGTGGCGAACCCTGCTGTACTCTTTCACCACAACTTTCTCTCACTCTTACTTCCTGTTTCTGTTGTGCCTGTAATTCAAAGGGTCAGCCTTGTCCCACTCTGTGTCACGCTAAATATCCCCGAGAACTACGTTAAGGGTACACGTGTCTGTGGAGTGCTCAGCCACTTGCACGTTAATTTCACGAGCAGGCTGTTCCGTTGATCGGATCAACTGGAAGCCTTGTTGTTGTAACTGAAGGAGCACCTGTTAGTGTGCGCGCGTGTGTGTGTGTGTGTGTGTGTGTGTGTGAGACTATGGTATGTCATTGTCATCATCATCATTGCCTAACGTCCGCCTTCCATGCTGGCATGGGTTGGACGGTTGGACAGGAGCTGGCCAGGCAGGAGCCTGCACCAGACTTCTCTGTCTGTTTTGGCCTGGTTTCTGTGGCTGGATGCCCTTCCTAACACCAATCACCCCACAGAATGGACTGAGTGTTTTTTTTCTTATGTGGCACCAGTACAGGTGAGGTCAGTTTCAGCAAGGTTTTTACATCTGGATGCCCTTCCAAATGCCCACCACTCCACATTGTGGACTGAATGCTTTTTATGTGGCACGACCACTGACAGGGTCACATGGGATAACAGGTGTTGTTTGTTTTGTGGCCCCTGCAAGGATAAAAAGCAAAGGTTGTCTTTGTGGGTGTTGGAGCTCAACCTGGGGGGGTGGGTTGAACGTAAAAAGAAGAAAGAAGGAAAGAAAGAAAAGAGCAAGGCAGAAAGAGAGAGAGGGGGGGAGTGACAGAGTGAGACGAAGTGGGAGAGAGAAGAGGAGGAGAGAGTGAGAGACAGTGAGGGAGAAAGGAGGAGAGGGAGATAGGGGTGGGAGAGAGAGTGTGTGAGGAGAGAAAGAGAGAGATAAGGAAGATATAGGGGGGAAAAGGGTATGAGTGAGTATGTGGGTGTGACTGGAAGAAAATGTGGGCAGCTTGAGAAAAAAAAATGAGATATTATTGAGTTACAAGTTTTAAGACATGTCACAAATAATATGACACATGTTGACAGTGGAACAGATGTCACAACAACGGCTGAGAACATATACCAATACATACATACATTTATATATATTTATGTGTTTGTGTGTATAGTGAGAGAGAGAGAGAGAGAGAGAGCAAGCAATTGAGCTTCTTTCTCTTTCTCTCACTCCCTTCTCACTTCTTCTATCTATCTCTCTCTCTCTTTCCCTCTCTCTCTCTTTCTCTCTCTCTTTCTTTCTCTCTCTCTCTCCCTTGCTTTTTATAAACAACTGTTATTTATCTACATACATATATTTATATACACACACTCACACTGTTGTGCATAGACTTATATATATATGTGCATACAATAACACACTTTGTCACACACATACACACATGTTTGTACATTAATAACTGAGCACACACACACAAACATATCCACACACACACACGCACACACACAAACATATCCACAAGCACACATACACACACATATGTTTGTACATTAATAACTGAGCACACACACACAAAGGCCCCAGGATGGTAAAAAGGGCTGATAGAGCAACAGACTTCATGCATTGTTTACTCAGATTAAGGAGGTGAACTGGCAGAGCTGATAGCACGCTGGATGAACTCCTTAACGGTATTTCGCTCATCGCTACGTTCTGGGTTCAAATTCCGCAGAGGTCAACTTTGCCTTTTATCCTTTCGAGGTTGATGAATTAAGTACCAGTGAAATTCTGGGGTCCATGTAAACGACTAATCCCTTTCCCCAAAGATAGGAGAGGAGACATAAGAATGCGTCTGGTCTGTGCGACAGACTGAAGGAAAAGAAAGATAATCACGTGAGGAAAGGAAAGATGGACGAAGGTCATGTGTGAGCAACGAGAGAGAGAGAGAGAGAGAGTAAAGGAGGAAGAGAGAGAGAGAGTATATATATATTGTAATCCATCTCTCTTGCCGAACCGCTGTGTTACTGAGGACGTAAACAAACCAACACCGATGATGGAGTTGGGTGAAAACAGACACAAAGACACCAGCATTACTATCTGTCTATCTACAGCCTGTCGTTGATGTTGGTTTATTTACGTCCCCAGTAACACATCGGTTGGGCAGGAGAGACAGATTAAATGATTACAAGGCTTAGAAAATAAAGGGCGATTTGTTGGACTAAAACTCGTTTTGCCAGTGCTCCAGCATGGCCGCAGTCTATTGACTGAAATAAGTAAAAGAAGATAAAGTAGATGGCCACGGATGAATCATAGATTATTGGATCGCAGGTGAAATGAATCTGAAAGAAAAGAGATGGTCACAATTGTATAACAAGATATTTGGCCAGGATTCGAAACCAAAACTCTTGGTTCACTCATCACTTTTTGATCATGACTTATAAACCTCAGCTCTCAATATAATTTATCCCACCATCCTTTATTATTTATTTCTTATATGGCAGCAGACGGATCTCGTGAAATTTCTTCCAACCAGACGTTTTGTTTCGTTGATATGACATCGACCACCAAACCTGTTTATTAAACTTTCTCCTATTACATAAATCAATGATATCACTTGTCATTGCGATAAAATATAAAGAACGGACAAATACGGCAGTCATTTAGTAGTTCTGATCCAACAACAGAAAATCCTTGGTTGTCCAACTACGGCCAGTAGCAGTAGCAGTCACCATCGCTGCTGATGTCACAAAACAGCATCAACATCGAAAACAACATAGAGTTTATTGCATTTATCTCAGCCACCATTTGGCAAGGATCACTATCAATACACTTGGTTTCGCAGTAATTCTCTCCCTCTCTCTCACTGCTATATCTCTCTCTCTCTCTCTCTCGGAGTGGTTGGCGTTAGGAAGGGCATCCAGCTGTAGAAACTTTGCCAGATCAGATTGAGCCTGGTGCAACCTCTGGCTCACCAGTCATCAGTCAAACTGTCCAACCCATGCCAGCATGGAGAGCAGACGTAAAACGATGATGATGATGATGATATATATATATATACATATATATATATATATATATATGCATATTGAGAAAAAGGAGACAGTCAGAATTTTGGATAATTCTTTATTGAACTCGTCAAGATAATATCAAAATGATTCATTTTGATATTATCTTGACGAGTTCAATAAACAAACGAGAGC
>NC_069004.1:33166772-33170468 GCF_001194135.2 Octopus bimaculoides
TATATATACATTGTTCAAATTTATAGAAAAACAATGACGAAGGCAGGTGTATGAACAACAAGCAGGTGTATTAGTTTGACGCTCAGTAATGTGAGAAAGTCTTTTATGTTTCGAGCCTACGCTCTTCAACAGAAAACAATATAAGGAAATAAATAAAGAGAGAATGAAAAAAAAAAGCGTTGAGTTCAGTGGTCCAACATGGCGATTGATATTATATATATACACCATGTCGACTTGTATGCTGGGAAATTTCGAAGGCCCCCAAATGGGGACATCAAAATCTTTTAAGTGCTTAAGGCCTGACTGTTCGCATGACATAACTTGGTGGGTTCAGTGAGAGAGAGAGGACTTGACATTTTATCGACTCCGGTGACAGAGAGGGAGAGGGAGAGGGGGAGGGGGGTTTAAAGGAAAAATTTATGATTTTAATTCAGAACGTAAAAAGAAATAACTGCGGCCGTGAAAGTATTTAGTTTATTATGTTTATGATTGGCATGAGTCACTCATATAGTCGATCTGATCAACTCTAGTACTTGAATTTTATCGATCCCAGAACGATTAAAAAAATAAAAAAATTACTGATTTCGATGGGATTTGAACCTAGAACGTAAAGAGACGAAGCTAAACATTACTCGACATTTAATTGAGCAAACTGCGAATTGCATGGATAGTGGATTTTGTGAGGTTGAAAATCGTCCCAGTTTCGACTCTGAGCCATAATAATAATAATAATAATAATAATAATTGTAATCAGGAGTAGCCAAGTCGAGCAGCTGGTGTGTACTTAGTAAAAAAAAACAAATATATATATATACTAGTACACACACCGATAACTATATTCCCTCTCTCTCTCTCTCACATACATACACACACTGACCTACGTATACTACACTCTTATAACGCCTGCTGCTGTCACGGCAGTCGCACGGCTGTGTTAAACTCTGGTTCACAATTTGAGGGTAAGTTCTTGGTTGGTTTTTTTTTCCCCCAAGTGAGGCCAACATGGTATGATGATGGAAAAAGTGCTGGAGACTCAGTTGGATAACATACAGGAAACAGTCACCAGCGAACAAAGATTAGGTCGGCAGGAAAAGGTACACAGCTCCGACGACGATGTTTTCCTCACGGGTACCACTCCACCCACGCGTCGGTCAAGCGTTGCTACGTTTGGCAAAAGTCCACCACTCATGTCCTCCTCTACAAGTCCCAGGTTGGGAAAATCTACCTCTCTCTTCAGTGACAGCAACGGCAAGGTCCGTCCGCACAGAGGCAGGACTTCGTCCGTCGATGACCGTTTACAAGGGACCTACATGCACCCAGCTATTTCTGTTTCTGCTTTAACTTCGGGGACAGCTACAACATCAACTTTAACCACGGCGCCGGTCTCAGAGGCAGACTCAGTCCACTGTTCTGCTATCAACTCTAACGAGAAGCAGCATGACAAGACGGGCGAGTCTAGTCCAACAAACTCTGGATATTTACCGGATCATAGTTATGGAGGGGCCACATATTGCAGACAATCTCGACCCCGTGGTTCAATCTTCGATGATTTACTGTTCGAAATTTATGATCAGTGGTACGATAGCTACCGAGATAGCTTTGATAGTGACACATTTACGGAATATTCGAGTGCTGCGGAGATACCACATTATTACACAACGGCCAGGTCGGAATATCACTTGGAAATCGAAGATAGGAGGATAAAAAAATTCAGCCGAGCTTATTTGGAAAACCAAGGTAAGGGTGTCCGTTGGTAAGGGTACCATAACTTATTTTAGTTTTATATTTTGTTCAACTCACACTAAGCCATAATTAAAGACGTTTTAAGTGTGACAACACCCAATATACGTATATATGTGTGTGTGTGTGTATATATATATATATATATATATATATATATATGTATGTATTCATTTCGGGGGTAACAAGTTCAAAAGAAGCTACTTTCGACCACTTGAATAAGTACTCAAAGATAAGTCCGAGAGTGAATAGAATTTTAAATTCATAATCGTTTTATAGGACTAGCGATTATATATATATATATATATATATATATATATCTATATATATATCAAGCTCAGTATATCTTTTAATTGCGTTAGTAAATATGCTATCCCGTATCAGTTATAGATTTGGCTGTTATTTCTAGCAACGTAGAGCCTTCTTCGCTGTTGGTTTCTTATTTTATAAATAATTTAACGACCAAATAGCAAACCCTTTGAAACAGGCCCCTACTCCTTCTTTAAAAGTCTAATCAATTTGATATTCTGTCTATATTTCGCTTTTTATTTCTTTAAGTTAATTAGTTTGCATTTAAACTCGACAACTCCTGATAAAACCGATTCATCTGTCCGACACCGACTTTTTTTGTTGAGTATCTGTATTATTATTATTATTATTGCATCGCCAGTTGAATAATTTGTATTACCAACTTCTTAGTGACTTGCAGAATTCTCACCAATTGTGTCTGCATTTATTATAGTTGTTGCTTGTTTAATCATATTAATTATTTGACCCCACCCGCCTTCTTTTATCGGCGAAACATAGACAGCGAGTCAAACCTCTGAGCACATTGAACTCTTCCTTTTGATATTGATTTGACACAAGGGACACGCATTTTACAAGAGAACTCAGCACCAGGGAGCAAAAGACACTTTTAGCGTCCCCACTTTATTTATGTGGTTACTCTTGCTTTTACAGTCCTACGTTCAAATTGGTCTTTTTAATGCGTTTTTACGGTCCTAAATTATAGTTTGTTTCATGGCCGGACGTCCACGTGCCAAGATTACTAAATAAAGTTAGTAGACATCGTTGTTTATTGCCGAGAAGTTTGTTTAGTTTTCGATTTAGCACTTGCTCTGCAATTGTATGTTAACTGTGTGAGATATTGCGTAAAACGTCTCTTAATTCACAAGAGTTGTTCATACGAACAAGGTGGAGATCCTGGCTGAGGTGACCGACCACTACTTTATGTTAATTAAAGTGTGGAGCGATAAGGCCAGAGGAAATTTCGTACCCCTTCGCACTTAAAACTGGCTGGGGTGACTGCTCCCTTCTCCCACACTTACTACGCCTCTCAGGTAGAAAACAATCGTTTATATTGATCCTATTGTTTGACTGGTATTCATTTTATTGATCCTGGAAGCATGTAACGCAAATCGACATCGGTAGAATATGAATTAGAAAATGTAAAACCTAAGTGATTGTAGAAATCCACTTCCGGAATCGATAATAAGTTCCAATCAAGTTTTGGTATCGGTTTAATCAATTATACATTCTTCAAAAGGAAATATCTGGTTTTGCGTTTATATTAAAAATGGTTTTCTTTTGAACGGATCCGAATGTTAAAAATTCCTGCTTTCTTTACTAGTTTTCGAGCATTTTGTGTGACATTATGAAATTATATAAGAGTCGGAATGAGATGGAAATTTCGTCATAGATTTTTTTTTGGGGGGGGGGACGTCAACTTTGACAAAATGACAATATGTTTAGGCATAGTTCTAGACTTCGTTGGCATTCGTTTTTCTTTTTCTTTAAGGAAAAGTTTCAAAAGAAATTCGAGCTGGTAGAATCGTTAGCGCGTCGAACAAAATGCTTAGCGGCAATTCTTTCGGCTCTTTACGTTCTGAGATCAAATCCTTCGAGGTCAAATTTGTTCTTTATTTCATCGACCCTTTTAGGGTCGATAAAATCAAC
>NC_069004.1:33170656-33171945 GCF_001194135.2 Octopus bimaculoides
AAAATAAAGCACTCGTGAAGTGCAGGGATCGATGCCATCGACCAAACTCTACAATACCTCAAAACTTTCGGCCTTGGAGCGCGTCGGACAAAATACCCAATGGCATTTCTTCCGGTTTTATGTTTTGATTTCAAATACCACTGAGGTCGACTTGGCCCTTCGGGGTCGATAAATTAAGTACCAGTCGAGCACCGGAGCTGATGTGATCGACTATCTCCCCCCCCCCAACTCCCCCACTAACTCCCAGGTCTTGCGCCTTTAGTACAAATATTATTACCATTAAAGTTTCCAGTGTATATAAATAAATTTTATTTGGATGGGTTAAGTTATCGGAAATGATGTTACATTCCCCAGTTTACAAATAAATCATTATCATTTTACATCAACGACCACCCAAATTAATTAAACTGAGTTAATTACCGTTGTATAGTATATCTTATAGACATAAAATAACACGCCTTAGAATTTTTGTAGATATTCAAGTGGGGGGGGGTTTCACACTTAATGTAAATAACACTTTATAAGACACAACAAGAGACTGTAATTACTAAGATTAATTAAACTGACTTAATTAGTGTTTTATAGTACATTTTATAGATAATGAAACCCCATGGTTTAGAATTTTTGGAAAAAGTCTCATGGATTATATAGCATGCCGTTTCTATGCGACCCCATTTCGTTTTGTAGCGAGGGGTCGTTTATGATCGATTAACACAATATGGCATACCTACACAATTGTGCCCCAACCGACTTTGCTTCCTCGTAACTTCCAGAAAAATGGATATTTTTTAATGCATTTTTCTACAAACAGACTTCGGATTGTGTAGATTCAGATTATATGGGAATTATATATAATCTAGTTAGAAAACAGAGAGACCTAATGGCTACAAATTAATTACCTAACATATTCACCTACAATTGCTTTATTTCATCAACATCATCATCATCGTCATCGTTTAACGTCCGCTTTCCATACTAGCATGGGTTGGACGATTTGACTGAGGACTGGTGAACCAGGTGGCTACACCAGGCTCCAATCTGATTTGGCAGAGTTTCTACAGCTGGATGCCCTTCCTAACGCCAACCACTCCGAGAGTGTAGTGGGTGCTTTTACGTGCCACCGGCACGAAGGCCAGTCAGGCGGTACTGGCAACGGCTTCATTTCCCTAACAAAATTAAAATTACAAAACATATAGATATATAATTTTGCATTTCGAATTATATATTTATATATGTTCTGTAATTTTGATTTTGTTTGTGAAACGAAACAATTGTATGTGGATTTGTTA
>NC_069004.1:33172343-33182244 GCF_001194135.2 Octopus bimaculoides
ATGATACCGGGGGAGGAAAACGACCAGAAGGCGACGGAAGTGAAGTAGAAGAATCGGGTGAAGAAAAGGAAGAGGGGAAAATGGGTACAGTAGGCAGGGCTGTATATAGCAAAAAGGTTTATATTTCTATATACACACACTAGATGTGCTTCATGAGGACAAGCCCATTGTTACTTATACTGGCGGTGCTCCAGCATGGCCACAGCCCTTGTGCTGAAACGTATACAAGAATACACACACACATACGCAATGCTTTTTTTTTTTTTTTTGCAAATGACATTTTAATCTTAATTAGTAAATGTTATAGCTATACACACCGTGTATTTATCCGTCGTTTACACAGTGTCATATATATAAATTCGAATATATACACCTGTTGCACCACCGACTGCCGGATGTATTTTCGAAGTGAGCGACATCCGCCAACTTAATTAAAGGGCAGAATGTAAATAAAGCTATGTTGACACCATGTCCTGACTGTGTTGTCGTGTCTCTCTCTCTCTCTGCCCTGGCCAACTGTTGTTCACCAATGATTCACAATATATCCACACACACACAGATATGGGCACATATATGTATTCTGTTATTTTTTTTACTTGTTTAAGTCATTTGACTGCTGCCATGCTGGAGCACCACTTTAAACGGGTGTAGTCGAACAATTGACCCTGGTACTTTAAGCATAGTACCTATTCTATCGGTTTCTTTCCTCAAACCGCTATATATATATATAGAGAGAGAGAGAGAATGTGTGTGTGTGTCTGTATATATATATATATGTGTGTGTGTCTGTATATATATATATGTGTGTGTGTGTGTGTGTGTGTGTATGAGAGAGGGGTAGTAAAGTAAATAAACAGTTAGGTTCTGGGCCCTGGATAAAGAAGTCGCAATTTAAGTTCACATTCATTTTGAACCCTACTCTGTATTATCTCTCTCTCTCTATATATATATACATCTATCTATATATATTTATATTTTTATTTCTTAGTTGAAAAAGGAGTTAAGAATTCATAAGAATCAAGACACATTTAAAAAAATGAAGGTGGAAACAGCATAAAAGTATGTTTAAAGATTGTTCTACATTTGTTACATTGAGTGACTTTTTATAAAAGTTAAAATTTGACATTGAGTGACTCACTGTAACAAATATAAGACATAAGACAATCTTTTATTTGTTGGGTGGGGGTCATTTAACACTACTTGCATTAATGCATGTAGCATACATCAGTAAGATGTAATAGAAATATAATGAAATTATGGGGTTTTAATAATGTCACATCCGGCGTAATTTAGTTTCACTTATTATATTATCTAAAAAAAAACAAAAAAACAATAAAGATGAAATAAAAGAACGGCTAAATATTTCTGTTGTTAAATGTTTTGATAATTTCCAGGAATTAAATGGAAGATTTTATTTATGGTTAGTGGACTCTTGAAAATAAATTGCACCTCAATGTTTGGTGGCCTTATTAAAGACTATTTTAAAATGTCGTCTCTGTTTCTGTCTGTCTCTCTGCCTGGTAATTTTTGCATTGGAACAAATAATCTTTTCCCCTGTAGGCACAAAACCTGAAATTTTGGAGGGTGGGGTCCAGTTGATTGCATTGAACCCAGTTCTTGACTGATACTCGATTTTATCGATTCCAAAAGGATGGAAATCAAAGTCGGTCTTGGTAGGATTTGATCTCTTAATGTAAAGAACCCGGAGAAATGTTCAGTATTTTGTCTGACTTATCATCTGTTTAATTACATAGCCATGGTTTTTTAATTTTTTCCTAGTTTCTCCACCAACCATTCCTCTTTGTGTGTGTGTGTAACATAGCCTACTTTTGAACCTAATTATTGCTTGTTACTAGTTGTGGTCTCCTTTTGAAAATGTCACTGCTATTTGATGTTACGAATGTGTGTGTGTTAATTGTGGTTGTGTCATGTTAGTTGTTGTGCGTGCATGTATGTATGTATGTATGTGTGTGTGTGTGTGTGTGTGTGTGTGTATAATACTATAATAGCTAATATTTCTAGTGTGTATGTGTGTCTATATGGCTTATGGATCATATTTCTGGTAACTGTCGGCTTGTATTACGATAGCAATATTCACGATTCTCCCGAGACAAGGCCAAACCTAATCAAACAGACCTATGATTAGAGACGTTCCAGCTGTGACCACCAGGTTTATCTTTTTAGGTTTCACCATGTATTATATGGAACTATATTATCCAACTTGTCCTTTCTGCTTTTATGACAAGATGGCCTGATTTGAGGAACCCTTAGTTGTTCTGTCTAGCAATTATGGCGACTTCCTAAAGACTTTTTGGAATTTCGTCCATCTTCATTTTTAACTTGTTTCATTCGTTAGATTGTGGTCATGCTGGAGCACAGCCTTGGAGGGTTTAATCAAACAAATTGACTCCAGTACTTTTCTAAATCTAGTGTTTATTTTTGTTGATCTTTTGCTGAAACCATGAAATGACTAGGATGTAAACAAAAGAACACCGGATGGTGGGGAATAGAATAAGTATTAATCCTTTAGTATTTAAACTGGTTGTATCTGGTCTATATTCTTGTACTTGTTCCAGTCATTTTAACTGCGACCATGCTGGAGTATCACCTTTCGGGGCTTTTAGTCTAACAAATTGACCCCAGGCCTTTTTTTTCCCCAAGCCTAATATTTATTCTATTGGTCTTGTTTGCCAAACCGGTAAATTACAGGTATGTAAACACATCAACACTGGTTGTCAAGTGATGATTGGCGGGTGGGGGGGAACAAACACACGATGGGCTTTCAGTTTCCGTCTACCAAATTCATTCACGAGACTTTGGTCTACAGAAGATACCTGCCAACCCAGAACCATGTGGTTGGGAACCAAGCTTCTTACCACACAGCCATGTCTGCACTGCTTTAAATTCAAACTGACTAGATCTGGCCTTTCCCTCCTACCCTACAATGTCCTAAAAATATACAATCACACCATCAAAATCTCAGAGATAATGAGATAATGCATGATTAATTCCAAACGATGTGGATAAATAAGCATTATTTTTGACAGTAATCTGAATGCTAAAGGGTTAAATTAGAATCCTGCCTTGGGTTGACCCAAAGTCTGTGTATAAAACTGGGCAAACAAAATTTGTGAGAAAGCCAGGAGGACAATATTGGTAATTTCTAAAATTCCAGCCTTGTCACATTCTATCTGTCTTGTTGATTCTGTCTGATAATTATGTTAAGGCTATCTGTATCTGTGGTGAGCTGGCTGGGTCTGTAGAGCATCAGAGGGATGACCATGTGGTGTCCTATACCTTGTTTCAGTTTTTAGGCTGTGACCATGTTGGACAATCACCTTGAGGAATTTTAGTCAAATGAAGTGATCGCAGAAAGGCAGAGGTTGATACAGCTTGGCACCAGTGACATTGCAACTCATTTCTACAGCTGAGTGAACTGGAGCAATGTGAAATAAAGTGTCTTGTTCAAGAACACAACACACAGCCTGGTCTGGGAATTGAACTCACTACCACTAAGCCATGCACCTTCACACACACACACACACACACACACACACATGATTCTTTCAGTTTTCGTCTACCAAATCCACTCACATGGTTTTGGTTGGCCCAAGGCTATAGCAGAAGACACATGCTGAAAAGAGCCACGCAGTGGGACTGAACCCAGAACCATGTGGTTGGGAAGCAAACTTCTTGCCACACCTGCACCTCTGATTGGGTTTAAACAGGTAAGGCACTAACTTTCCAAACACTGATGGTCTGAAATCTTTTCTAATCCACAGTAATTTATAAGCAAAAATGTCAAACTCCCATGTTTGCCAGACTAGTTTAATAGGTGGTCTTCTTTGAAGTAACCTGCTCAGAAGAGCATTAATAAACCTGTTTCATACCAACCTACAGTTATTTGATTTTCATTTAATTATTCAAGTAGATTTTTGTTAAATCTAGTGGCGACAACCCTTGGTTCACTAACCTGTGATCCAGAATGGTTTTGGAGCTGAAAGTTCTGGAAAATAGATGCTGTAACTATAAAATACGGGGATTTTTTTCTAAAAAAAAACATTTTTTTTTTATCAAACTGAAATGTATTATGTTTTAATCTTATAATTCTGTTCACATCCAAAGATGCTTTGTAGGAACAAACTGATCCCCGCCCCAGTACATGACTGGTACTCTCAACCCCTCTCCCTAGAACATAAGGGGTAGTTACTAAACACCACAAGGCATTTCATTTGATGCGCTAATGATTCTGAAAATGCTGTTTAACCCTTGGTAGCCTATGATCCTATACCATAGCTATGATCATTTTGCCTTGTTTTTAAAGATATGTTATTCTTTTTTTTTTCTTTTAAAAGATATTAGTGTCATTTGAGGCAGATTTAACTGTTATTTCTAGCAGGTCGACTGGCCATACAGACATCCTTGTTTGTTCATGGATGTGATGTGTGATGTAACATTGTGTAGACATCACACACACAAATGTATGCATACAAACATACACACAAATACACATACACACACACGTACAAACCTTCACACACACACACACACACATGCTATTTTCCCATGACCTAGCTACAATAAATAGCTTGGCAGCCTTGCTGTGTCCTGTAGTAGTAGTAGTAGTAGTAGTAGTAGTAGTAGTAGTGGTGATACATGTGCAAAGACACACGTAGCCACATTGAAATCGGATGATTCTGGGTTCAAACCCTCTGCATGGTGCTTAAGTAACAACAGCAATAATAATGGTTTCAAATTTTGCCACAAGGGCAGCAATTTTGGAGAAGGGGATAAGTCGATTCCATCGACCCCAGCACTCGACTGGTACTTAATTTATCAACCCTGGAAGGATGAAAGGCAAAGTTGATCTCTGCAGAATTTGAACTCAGAGCATAACGAGAAGAAATTCTGTGAAGTAGTTTGTCTGACATGCTAATGACCTTGTCAACCCACCACCTTAATAATAAGCCTGAAATTCTGGAGGAGGGTACTAGTCAATTACATTAACCCACAGTACATAACTGGTAGTTATTTCATTGATCCTGGAAGGATAAAAGGCAAAGTCAACCTTGGTGGAATTTGAACTTAGAATGTAAAGACAGATGAAATATAGGGGGAAAGAGTAAAGACCTCCTTAGGTCATGAATGACCGTGGGATTGCACCTAGAGAGTTCCCCTCTGAGGCACAAGTCCAGGCAAGGTTGTTTATGAAAGACCAGCAGTCGCCCATGCATTCCAGCCTCTCTTGTCCACGCCACCAATGTTATCCAAGGGAAAGGCAAAGGGGCTGATACAGCTTGGCACCAAAGACGTCACAACTCATTTCTCCAGCTGATTGAACTGGAGCAATGTGAAATAAAGTGACTTGCTCAAGAACACAACACACAGGCCAGTCCAGGAATCGAACTCACTATCTCATGATTGTGAATCCAATGCTTTAACCACTGAGCCATGCGCCTTCACACTGTCAAATATATTTGTTTACCTTGTTTTGAATTAATCCTGCATTATCTTGTAACTTTGAGATTTTGAAGAGATAACTGTTAATTTTAGAATGATATTGTGGGGTTGGTGTGAGAGGCCAGATCTGGCCAGTTTGAGCACTAAAGAGTTATAGTGATCAAAAATACTCGTGCTGTATATCGACTCCCTCCCATCATCAAATCAGCATCACCTGTACAGGTGTGCAATGTGCCACACTTCAGATGACAAAGTGATCACAGAACCAACAATCTTGCAATCATGAGTGCAACACCCTGACCACAAGGCCATGGGCCCTCACCATATTACATTACATTATTGATATTAACATGGTTTGAACTCTGATACATAAAGTACATTGTTTGATAGCATGTGTTATCTACAAGTTATCTGATATATGAAATATGATATTTGGTAGCACGTGTTGTCTCTACTTTCTTACTCTTCATTGTCTATTGATTTATATCAAAATATTGTTTATGTCAACATGTGAAACTTAGTTTTGTTTTTAACTGTCACAGCTAAAGGCCATGCTAGAGCACCACTTTGAAATGAAGAGAATTAGAGCATTAGTAAGTCTCTCTCTCTCTCTCTCTCTCTCTCCCCCTCACACACATACATATCAGAGTGAATATAAAGAATGAAAATTCAAAGTGAAACCTGAAAACAATTAAAGGGAAAAGACAGTTAAATATAGTGCCTCTCACCAGCTATGGTGGCTAGAATCAATGTAGTTTCTATGCATTTAAAGTTTGTTTCCCTTTCTTTCTGTTTTTTTTTCTACCTTTCTTGGCATTCAGAAGGGCATTCAGCTGTAGAAACTATACCCAAGCTGACACAAATCACAATGTCTGTGGCTCACTGAATCTTGTCAAACTGTCCAATCCATGCATGCCAGCTTGGAAAATAGATGTTAAATGATAATTATATATATATATATATATATAGTATTGTATTAGTCATTAGATTGTGGCCATGCTGGGGCACTCACTTGAAGAATTTTTCAGTTGAATTGACTCCACTATTTTTTTTTAAAGCCAGATACTTCTGTTGGTCTCTTTTGCCAGACTGCTAAATCACAGGGACATAAACACACCAACATTGGTAGTCAAATGGTGAGCACACACACACACACACACCTGATAGGCTTCTTTCAGTTTCCGTCTACCAAATCCACTCACAAAACTTTGGTCAGCCCGAAGCTATAATAGAAGACACTTGCCCAAGGTGCCATGCAATATCTATAAATATATGACTACCATGATAACAGCACCAACATGAGTTGCCAAGATGGTTAGATGACCTCACTTCAGATTGATTTCAGTGTGAGCAATTTAAGAAAGATAAGTTTTCCTTCCAGAATATTCCGAATGGTTTTTTTAGAGACCCAACAGCTGGTTATCTTCAGAATGAGAACAAATAATAATAAACCTTTCTCGTAACCTGACATCTTTTCTCAGATAACTTTGATAGCAGTTTAGTTATTTAGCCAAGAAAAACTACTTTTATGTTAGGCAGGAGGGTGAGTCTTGTGAGAGACAGTGGTGGCGGGGGTTCCCCTTTGGTCAGTATCAAGTAATGGTGATAGCAATAATCTTTTCTACTAATAGGCACAAGACCTGGAATTTGTGGAGGATAGTCTATTACATCGACCCCCAGCACTTAACTGGTACTTAATTTATCGATTAGGCAAAGTCAACCTTGGCGGAATTTGAACTCAAAACATAAAGATGGATGAAATGCTAAGCATTTCGCCTGGTGTGTTAACAATTCTGCCAGCTTTCCACTTTAATGATAATAATAATTATTTCTATTCTAGGCACAAGGCCTTGAAAATATTCTGGGGATGGGGGCTAGTCGATTACCCTCCCCCAGCACTTGACTGGTACTTATTTAATCGACCACGAAAGGATGAAAGGTAAGGTTGACCTCGGCAGAATTTGAACTCAGAACGCAGCGGCAGATGAAATACCACTAAGAGTTTTGCCTGACGTGTTAATGATTCTGCCAGCTCACCATCTTAGTGATGATAATAATAATAATAATAAACAACAATTATTCCTGTGGCATTTAGTGCACTTTTGGCACAACACCCAAAATGTTACCGAAGAGATCAAAGAATATGGGAATTGACTTGTTGACCTGCAGAAAGTGCAATCCTTTGTTCTGCTAGAATCCCCAAAAAGACTCTCCCGATTCAAGGACACATGTTGGTGCCAAACTTCAAGACAATATCTTTGCTAATTCATAAAACATGTAATAATAATGATAGACTGAAGGTAGCACGCTGGGCAAAATGCTTAGCGGTATTTCGCCTGCCGTTATGTTCTGAGTTCAAATTCTGCCGAGGTCGACTTTGCCTTTCATCCTTTTGGGGTCGATAAATTAAGTACCAGTTGCATACTGAGGTTGATCTAATCAACTATCCCCCCTCCCCCAAAATTTCGGGCCTTGTGCCTAGAGTAAAAAAGAATAATAATGATGGACTCTCCTGCCGAAGACGATGTAGGGGTGTTCAGCTTTTGTCGAATGACCTGCACAAATGATTTGTTTATTAGGGATTAAATGTTCGTGTCACAGATGAGCTCACTCTCCCCTCCATTCAATTGACGTTACCTGAACAGGTGCATGGTGTACCACACATCAGGTGTCAACATGATCGCAGAGCAATGCGATTGTTAGCATGCCAGGCAAAACACGACTGGAGCCTGATGCAGCCCTTTGGCTTGCCAGCACCTATCAAACCATCCAACCCATACCAGCATGGAAAAGGGATAATAATGATGACGATGACACAATCCCATTCTGTATCTCCCTTTTGTTATCTACAGCAACAGCTGTCATCTTTATAAACTAGCCACCATCATTACAATATTTAATATTCTCCATTTTGACCTGGTCAAAACTATTTCACTTCGCATAATTATATCTTGTATCATTTTTCTGACAAGATTTACAATTCCTCATAACATTTTCCATTTTTTTAATTATTTTTTCTTCTTTTTGTCATTGTTGTTCTTTTTTATCTTATTGTTTCTTCTTCTCCTTCCTTAGTTTTCCATTTCTTTCTTTTCTCTTTTCCTTTTCTTCTTCCCTAACCTCCTTTCTTCTTTTCTTCTTTCTTTCATTCCTTGTCTTTCTCTTCCTTTCTTACATTCTCTCTTTCTTCTTCACCACCACCACCACCATCACGCTCTGTGTAGGACTGTGTTATCCAATGTAGTGTGTGTGATTTGGTTATTATTTCCAGCATGTCAAGCAACGTAATAGAGATTCCTTATAACGTTTTTGCTCCTCAATGGAACAGTCACTTGTGTCTACTTCATGTCTGCTGGCAGGAAGTGACAAGGGAGTGTGTGCCCCTCAGGTCAGAACAAATGTCACAATTATTCATAGTGGTATCTTTCTGGTGATGTACATCAATGAATTATACATACACAGAAACACATGCACACACACTCTCTCACACACGCTCTCTCTCACACACGCTCTCTCTCACACACGCTCTCTCACATACACTATCTCACTCACACACTCTCTCTCTCACACACGCTCTCTCACACACACTCTCTCTCTCACACACTCACACACATTCTCTCTCACCCTCACACTCACACCCTCACCTTCACACACTCACTCTCACGCACACACACACACATGGTAGTCTTTAGGGTTTGAGAAAGGCAGTTCTGCAATTTCTTGCTGAAAGACTTGCTCAAGATGATCTGTTTATAGGAATGAAATACATGCGTTGCACATTAGTTTACTTGCTTTATCAAATCACCTTTGGCTGAACAGGTGCACATGAACAGGTGTTGAAGTGATTGCAGCACATGAGATGAATTGATTTGCTCAAGAACACAAAACATGATCTTGTGACCGCGAGTGCAACACTCTAACCACTTCTCTATGCACCCTACACACACACGTATATGATGGTAGTCTCTTGTAGTCCTAGAAAAATGGTAATTCCTTGCTAAACAACCTGCACAAATGATTTGCTTTTAGTGATGGTGGCATGTAAAGAACACCTTTCAAGTATTGGGCCTCATGGAGGCAAAGTGGCTGAGTTCCTTTTGAGTGTTGGGCCTCACAGAGGCAATGACCAGGGCCTTTGGCATTGTGTTGTGAAGACCCATCAAGCTGAGCAAAATCGCAGTCGTGGCAGATATCGAGCAGGATCACGGCCAGAGCAGCGGTCTCACTTCCATGCCGGTGGCACATAAAAAGCACCATTTGAGCGCGATCGTTTCCAGCTTCGCCTTACTGGCACTTGTGCCGGTGGCATGTGAACAAAACATTGGACTGACTCCTGTGCAGGTAGCACGTAAAAAAACACCATTTGAGCATGGCCGTTGCCAGTACCGCCGGACTAGCCCTCATGCTGGTGGCACATAAAAAGTACCCACTACACTTTCAG
>NC_069004.1:33182479-33185891 GCF_001194135.2 Octopus bimaculoides
CACACACACACACACACACACACACACGATGTGTTTCTTTCAGTTTCCGTCTACCAAATCTACTCGCAAGGCTTTGGTCAGCCCGAGGCTATAGTAGAAGACACCCAAGGTGCCACGCAGTGGGACTGAACCCAGAACCATTTTGGTTGGTAAGCAAGCTACTTACCACACAGCCACTCCTGCGCCTAGCCACTCGTTTTTAGTAATGTGCATGGGTACACTTCCAATATGTTTGCTGCAATTCATTGTGCTTCTCATTGTTGTTTACACATATCTATCTATCATATACGTGTGTGTGTGTGTGTGTGTGTGTGTGTGTGTGTGTGTGTGTATTTCTATGAAGGCTTCACTGCACACATGTTTCTTCTGACTGTGTGTGCATGTGTGTGAACTTGAAAATGAAATTATTGATTTCTTTGCATCAGAATATAAATAGAACATTAGTGTGGCTTGGATAATTGCAAAGTGGTGGTGGTGGTGGCACTACTACTACTACTACTACTACCACCACCACTGCTGTTGTTAATGGCCTTATTAATATTCAGTCTGGGGAAAAAATGGTGACCTGGTAGAAACAGCAGAGAAAAAAGGCTGTTCACCTTGAAATGTTTTGTCACATTTGTTTTATGGTATTTTGAGTTCAAATCTTACTCAGCTCAACTGTTGCTTTACGATTATGTGAACATTGTTTGAAAATGGTTGTTTGAAAGTGTTTGTTTGAAAATGGTTGTTTGAAGAAGACTGTTTGAAGACGACTGTTTGAAATTCACTCACTCACAGTGGAGTGGCATCATTCAAAAGCTAAAATGATGCAAAGCGTATTGTGCCCGGTGATGTTGTACATCGATGTCATGTGATCAACCAGACTATCAGATGTTATATATTGGCTCAGCCCAGAAATAAAGTGGTTCTTTTATACTTCTTTTATTTTTCAAAATTAAGATAAACAAAGTTCTTTTTTTAATCTAAAGTATACTCCCCTTCATTTTCTACAATGCTCTTCCATCTATCTGGTAGACTCACAAGGCCCCTCTTCCAAAATTCATGTTTGTGATGGAAAATACTCCTCCAGTACTATTCTGACCTCGTCTACAGAATTCATATTTTTTCCGTCCAAATGATTTTGAAGATTGCAGAATAAATGATAATCAAATGGGGCAATGTCTGGTGAATATGGTGGGTGGGGCATCATTTCCTATTCAAACAATTCCAGCCTTTGGAATGTTATCCTCGCTGTATGTGGCCAAGCATTATCCTGATGAAAGAACACCTTTCATCTTGAAACCCAACACGGTCGTTTTTCTTCTGGTGCAGGTGTCGATGAATGGTTGAATGACGAAATCCAAGCTTCTCTGCTAGTTCCTTAAGTTACAATGTGATTTTGTTCCACAGGGTTTGCAGGATGCCCTCGTCAAGCTCTACAGATCTTCCAGGATGAGGCTTGTCTTCTAGGCTGTAGTTTCCGGCTCGGAATTTCTGGAACCACCGTTGACACTGGCTTACGCTTATTGTCCGATCCCCCATTTACTGCATTAATATTCCTCGCATTTTCCATTGCATTGTTGCCTTTATTGAACTCATAAAGCAAAATATGCCAAATATTCTCCTTTGTTACTTCAATTATAGCTTTGAAAAAATAACTGTTAAAATCGAACTGCACTCTTCAAAACTTGCACTAAGAATAAGGGCAAGGTAAAATTACTACCTGCTTTTATAGCAAGTTGATGTGTGTAGTTTATCCTGTTCCCCTCCGACTTTTGGTTTATGCAGTTATTTATGGGATGACTCAATACATTTGATAGTCAGGTTGGTCACTTGACACATCATGTGATGTGTGTGCCGCACAGTGGGACTGAACTCAAGACCACATGGTTGCAAAGTAAGCTTTTTAACCACCTAGCCATGCCTGTGCTCATGATGATGATGGTGATGAATCGTGCATGATGATGGAGTGGCTACAATGTGACCACAGAGCTGCTCCTTCCTATGGAGTATTCGCAAGTATCTTGCAGGGAGTATCTCTGCACCACTTGTACTACCACCACAACCACCACACTGCTACTGCAAATACTACTTGTTAGGTCTGTTAGAAATAACTGCCAAATCTCCTCATGCCACCACCACCACCACCACCACCACCACAACAACTACTACTACTACTTTCATTTCTACTAGTACTACCACCACCAACATCACTACCATCAATCATTACCCCTTTACTACTACTACTACTACTACTAATAATAATAATAATACTACCACCACCACTACTACCACTGCTGTCACCCCAGTTTTTAACATCTGTGATTGGCTGTGAACTGTTTGTGTGTGTGTGTAAATTGATCAGATCAATATCTGACAAAAAAACCCTATTTCCCACTGAAGGTATTGGGGACCCGAGTGGGGTGAGGGTGGGGAGTGTAGTGATGGTGTGGTGGTGTCAGTTTGGTGGGTGGGGGAGGAGGAAAATAAAACCAACAAAAATACCTGGTTTCCAGTAAAGTTGGCTTTTTTTCTTTTTTAAAGTTCACATGCACACCCACACCCATACAACGTACATACACACACACACACACACAGAGGCAAAACAGGCCAGTGCCCCCCCCACACACACCTTTACAGCAAAAGCATATATAATATGCATACGTGCACACTCTTAAAACACATACACACACATACATACTACATACATACACACACACATGCCACATGCACACATTCACACACAACACCCACATACAATATACAAAACATACCACACACACACATACCACATGCACACACATACACACATGCAAAACATATCACGCGCACACATATAACATACCACACACACACTCATCCTGAAAACATATGCACACACACACACACACTCACAAAACATACTTGCAAAACACATACAATGCATGCACACACACATGCAAAGCATATCACATGCCTCATAACATGCCACATGCATACACACACACACACTGCAAACACGTATACAATGCACACACACACACTGCAAACACATATACAATGCACACACACACACACACCTTCAACCCAACACCTGTTTTGTCACCTCCCAAATGTTCATAAGCATTCTTTCCCACACACAAACCTATGGTCTTACATAGATACACATACTTTTCTATGCCTTATTGTTACACACACACACACACACACACACACACACACACACACACACACACACACACACACTCTGTACATGTGCCTGTGGAGTGCTCAGCCACATGCACATTAATTTCATGAAGCAGGCTGTTTTATTGACCAAACCAACTGGAACCACTCGTCATAACCACCAGAGGGCCGGGCCTGTCTTTGGTTTTGTGTGACCCTGGTTTTTCTCTCTCTCTTGTCTTGTTATTTCACTAAATTATTCATTATTTTCAAATTTCAACAGAAA
>NC_069004.1:33188020-33195412 GCF_001194135.2 Octopus bimaculoides
TGAGTGTTTATTGAGCGAAAACACCTAAAAGCTCCACGAGGCTCCGGCAGGGGATGGCAGCGAACCCTGCTGTACTCTTTCACCACAACTTTCTCTCACTCTTTCTTCCTGTTTCTGCTGTTCCTGTATTTCAAAGGGGCCAGCCTTGTCACACTCTGTGTCATGCTGAATATCCCCAAGAACTACGTTAAGGGTACGCGTGTCTGTGGAGTGCTCAGCCACTTGCACGTTAATTTCACGAGCAGGCTGTTCCGTTGATCGGATCGACTGGAACCCTCGATGTTGTAAGCCAATTACCCAATGTGTTCACTAAACATGGCCAGTCATATCTTCCCATCATATCCTAATGGAAATAGGTTTTTCTCAAGTAGTGCAAAAAAAAACTTAAAAGCACCACATTTAAGTTTAATATAAAGTGACATCAGGTGATGTTTGAAACAGCTGCTTTCGTGAAAGTACCAGCTGCTCACATGACATATTATTGGGTTTGCGGTTTCTGTTTCTCTCTCTCTCTCTCAGAATATCCCCTCCCTTAACTAAATCTATATTTTTTCAATCAACTTATACAACTGCAATGAAAAGAAGGCCTTCATATATATACACACATACATACGTACATACATACATACATGTGTGTGTAGTATGTATGTGTCTTCATTTTATGTCCATTTTCCATGCTTGGATGGCTCAGATAGGTCATTGTGGTCTTGCTAAATTCATATTGTGAGTTACACTCTGTGTGTGTGTGTGTGTGTGTAAGATTAGAGAAGATTGAAAGTTTAATTCGAATAGTAATATCTACACCTTATAGCAACATGCACACTCACACGCAGGCACCTGTACATGCACACACACACACATTTATGTACATACATGTATGTATATTATGTGTGTATATACATACATATGTGTGTGTGTGTGCACACACACACACACATACATACATATATATATATATATAAAGAATATGAGGGGGTTTAGTTCAGTGGTGATCTAAACGAATAGGTCCACTGTGTCAGGGCTATAATTGGTCATCCGTTAGGTTCCAAGTTCACAGCTGAGGCTGGAGCTAGGGATCCATAGTAGGCTTCCGGGTTAGCAGGTGTATATTAGAGGAAAAAGGACAACAAAACCAAGGCAGGACGAGTATCTCAAGTCATTTAAAATATCTAACTATAGTAAGGTAAATTTGAAGTAATTAATTGGTTAATTAATCAATCAATTAATTATTGGATGTCTTACAGCTGTTTCTGGGATATCCCAAGTGGAAGGTTGGCATCTCCATACACTGGGTATTCCGTCATCAGAGACAAGATGAGTATGTATGAAAGTTCCAGGCAGGGAATTCACCATTTATAAAGGCATGAAATAGTAGATAGAAGAATGGATATCCTCCAGGATCACTTGTGCTTCACATTGTTATAGACGATCCATTTTACGTCCCCCATCACTAATCTCTTTAAAAAAAAGAGGATAGTTTTCTTCCCGTTTCTATAATGGAAATCAAATGAGTGTTGGTGACAGGAAAGGCATCTGGCTATAGAAAACTGTCAGCATACTTTCGTCTGACACAGGCAAACAAGGAAAAGTGGGCATTAAAATATTGATGATGTGTGTGTGTGCGTGCATGCATCCTTGTTTGTCCCTACCACTGTTGGTTTGTTTCTGTCCCCCTTACTTCAGTAGTTCAGTAATAAGAGAAGGGCAAAACAAATGTCACTTAAAATAAGTGCTGGAGTGAAATTGCTCAATTCTTTTTAGGTATTGCTCCAGCATGGCCACAATTCAGAGATTGAAACAAAGAAGACTGAAAAAAAAAATGAAGCAGAAGAAATTTTTAAAAAAATCGTGAGGCGAACAACGTCTATTTGGTTCTCTCTCTCTCTTTCTCTCTCTCTGACGTTTTCTTTTTCCCTTTTATTAACGAACAGGTCTTGAGAAACTCAAAGAAATTGAATCTAGTCTCCGTTATGATATCAATCAAATGTCAGCCAGATTGGTGCGCCAATTAAAGAGGAGAGATCATCGAATTGCCAAACTCAGTTGCAATTTTGACCTCGTCACAGCTTTCTTGCAAGCATCTTCTCTGAAGCGCCGTAAGTTTACTATTATTATTATTATTATTATTATTATTATCATCATCATTATTATTATCATCATTATCATTATCTAATTGACTGCCCTCCCCCCCAAATTTCGGGCTTTGTGCCTAGAGCAGAAAAGATACCCCAGTTGTGACCATCCAACCTAAGTTGCTTCATATAACCTCCAATTGAAAGAAGGAAACCTAGCATAAGTAATCTTTTATTCATAATTTTTTTTTTTTTACTTGTTTTACGTCTTAGGTCACTGCCTTAAAGGGTATTAATTGAATGAAACGATCCCAATATTCATTTAAGAACTGGGACTTATTCTGCCGAACTGCAAATTTAACCAATATCAGTTGTCAAGTAGTGGTCACACACAGACATATACGACGGGCTTCTGTCAGTTTCCGCCTACCAAATCTACTCAAGGTTTTAGTTGACCTGGGGCGATAGTAGAAGACACTTTCCCAAGGTATCTTGCTGTGGTATCGAACCTGGAACCATATAGTTGAGGAGGGAACTCTACCTCTCAGCTACGCCTGTGCCTGATTGTTTTATTTTATTCGTTTTTCTTTCGTTGATAGCCGGTTTTTTTTCTTTGTGGGGCTTGTCCAAAGACTAATTTTACCAACAAGTCGAGTGTCATTCTTTGAAATCAACCTAGAATATCACTGGTATAAAATGTGTCGACTACTTTAGGGTCTGACAATAAAAATGTAACGTAAAACTAGATTTATGCTAAGGGAAATAATTCGATTTCATAGTTTTTGTGAAGAGTGCTCTCCCTTCTTCTATTCATTCCCATAAAAAAAAAAATTTAGTACTTTTGTATCAGAAATTGGCAGTCATGCTATTAGCTGTCAGAAGTGAAAGTGCTCACTGCTAGTGAAGTATCTGTCTGTCTGCCTGTCTGCCTGCATGCCTGTTGCTGGCCTGTCGATTCTTTGGCTACTGACAGCTAATACCATGACTGACCGGAGCGAGCTATATGTCTGTCTCTCTCTCTATCTATCTATCTATCTATCTATTACTCGAAAGTTATTGGAACAAATTTGACACCTATATCCGTCTGTCTGTCTGCCTGCTGGTTTGAGTTGATACTTTGGCTTACTTACTTACTGATATCTATCTACTATCTATCTATCTATCAATCACTCGTCCACCTTATTAGAAAACACAAATTTAATATAAAAACATATTTCCTGAAATTGCAAATTATTTAAAATATAAAAATATAATTTTCAACAGAGAGAATTTATCAAAATAGAAAACAAATGAAGTTTGAAGTTTAAAAATAATAGGATCGACCACTCACGACTAGCTAGCGCGGACGCGAGTTCCCTTATACTCTGTGTTTTCAAACGCATGGATATAGGTGTCAAATTTGTTCCAATAACTTTCGAGTAATAGATAGATAGATAGAGAGAGAGACAGACAGACAGACAGACATATAGCTCGCTTCGGCCAGTCATGGTATTAGCTGTCAGTAGCCAAAGAATCGACAGGCCAGCAACAGGCATGCAGGCAAACAGACAGATACTTCACTAGCAGTGAGCACTTTCACTTCTGACAGCTATTAGCATGATAGTGCCCAGAAATTTAGTACTTTTTATATCGAGTTGAAAGTAAATATTGGTCAGAAGTACCGAGTTTATGTATTTACTTAAAAAATATATTACCTTGTGCCTATGTTGGAGACTATCATGGTTGTTGTTTTTATTATTTCTTTTGTGGTTTCATTCGAGATTTTACTGCACCACTTTTGCACTCATTTGTATTCCTGAAGTGTGTACAATATATGTTCTTGTTTTTTGTGGGTATCGGACGAGTATGGACTCCTCTATTATTTTGTACGTTTTGCTGTGTGGTTTAGCTTCTAATTTCTAGTGTAATGTGAGTTGTATTATTTTATAGCATGTGAAATTGTAGTCGTGGCTGTTGCCATGTGAATGGTACCCGTGAAAATCGTAAGTGTGGCCGTTGCCGGTAGCATGATCCTCGAATGATGGGCCTCACAGAGGCGTTAACAAGTGACCAAGACCTTTGGCGATATGCTGTGCTTGAGAAGACTCGTCAAGCCAAGTGAAATCGTTAGTCGTGGCCAGTGTCTGTGGTGTATGCGTGCGAGTAGATGTAATCGCCTTACCTCGGTTTTCCTGTCGTCCACTGCGAGTCTGTCTTGCGGTATCCGATCCTCGAAGCTTGCCCCGACCCGAAGAACACTAGGAATAGCAGCTGCTTCTCCCAAACCTAGACCGTCGCTTAGCGCGTCCTCTCCTGACCACGACCCCGTTCGAGAAGGGCACGAATCCCGATCGAGGCTCCCTCTGCCCTTCTTCCTCTTCCGGTCAGCTCCCCAGTCACTGACGTCATACCACAGTGTCATGCAGATGGCACTCGTGGAATCGTAAAAATGCCAGTGTCATGTAAATGGCACGCGTGCCGGTGGCACATAAAAAGCACCCATTACACTCTTGGAATGGTTGGCGTTAGGAAGGGCATCCAGCCGTAGAAACCAAGCCAAAATCAGACTGGAACTTGGTGCAGTTCTCAGGCTTACCAGTTCCAGTCAAACCGTCTAACCCATGCCAGCACGAAAAGTGGACGTTAAATGCTGATAACGATGATGATGATTAATTTTGTAGAACATGTGATGTGAATTGGGTTGTTATGTATATCCAGTGTTGGCTTTGAAGATGCTTTCTTGTTCTTTTTATGAAATGTCCGGTCCATTATGCCTCAGAGGTGTTCTATAGGGTTCATATCTGGTGACTGGCTTGGTCTTGGAAGCTTTCTAATGCCATTCTTTTCCAACAAATCTTGGGTCATTTTGACCGTGTAGCAAGGAATCCCATCTCCCATAAATTGAGAGTCTTCTTTAATCATTTCACCACTGGAGAAGTTTGGAAGGAGGCCTTTCTGCAATATGGACACATATTTATTTGAGTTTATCTTTTCCTCACACTCCACCAGCTCTGATCAACCATTGCTCCAAATTGTTCACCAGACCATCACAAAATAGCTGCTGTGTTTCATTGCTGGTTGCAATCTTTTCACATCAAATTCTTGATCACACAGTCTCCAAACCCACACTCGACCACTGTTAGGAAATACAGCAAATCTGGACTCATCAGAGAATATGACAGTGTCCCAAAATGCTAATGGCCTCACTGGCCCAATCTTTTGTCCACTTCATATTGGCTGGTCAAAGACATGGCTTCCTTCTTCCTGTTCTACTATAGTAACCAAGTTTGTGAAGATACCTGACAGCTGTTCTGGGACTGACATCAATTTGCTGTGATATGTCAGGGGCCTTGCAACGCGGATTATTCTCCACACTTCTCTTAACAAAGAGAAGAGTCCTGGTTGATCTGGACAAGGTGATGTGGACTCTTTCCCCTCTTTGGTGAATTGCACAATCACTCTATTAATTGTGGAAAGCGGGATGCCAAGGTTTTCTGCGATTTTACGCTGACTATATCCACCTTCAGAATGACCCACAATACGGACTCTTTGAAATACAAGGCTTCTTTTATACATGGCATGATTAAAAACAGTCACATATAGAATCTGAAACCTAAAAATGTCAATTAATAAGAAATATAAACCTTTACAAGTTAGAATAAACAGAAAAACGATGTTTTATGGGGTGTCTATTTACTTCTAACATATGTGTGTATATTTATTTCTTTATTGGCCACAGGGGTGGGGGTGGGGCTAAACATAGGGGGGACAAACAAGGACAGACAAAGAGGTTAAGTCAATTGCATCGACCCAAGTGTGTAACCGGTACTTAATTGATTGACCCCGAAAGGATGAAAGGCAAAGTCGACCTTGGTGGAATTTGAACTCAGAATGAAATACTGGCAGACGAAATACCACTAAGCATTTTGCTCAGCGTGCTAATGATTCTGCCAGCTCGCCGCCCTCCATTGATCATATATCGATGTAGTAGAGTGATCTGAATGTGATACCTGATGGAAGTCGCCATCCAAGCTAATAACAATATACGTATGTAGCAATGAGCATAGAACCATGTGGTTGGGAAGCAAGCTTCTTATTTATTTATTGCCCACAAGGGGCTAAACATAGAGGGGACAAACAAGGACAGACAAAGGGATCAAGTCGATTACATCGACCCAGTGTTTCACTGGTACTTAATTTATCGACCCCGAAAGGATGAAAGGTAAAGTAGACCTTGGCGGAATTTGAACTCAGAACATAAAAACAGACGAAATACTGCTAAGCATTTTGCCCAGCGTGCTACTGATTCTGCCAGCTCGCTGCTTTAGAAGCGAGCTTCTTACCACACAGCCATGTCTGCCATGCTCCATGAATACAATGTTTTGTCTCTATTGTCAACCACCATGTATTAGTATTAAGGTCTTTCTACCCCCTCCCCTTTAACCCAATTAAAGATGGCAGCACTGTAGCATGTCAATCTCACAGGCCAGCTGTTGCTGGCTGTGATTAATTTTCTGGAATGTAGTTTGCTTTTCAGTAACATTTTCAACCTCATTAAATATGTCTCTGTAACATTTGTTTTCATGATTCCTTCTAGATTTTTAATCCTAATACACCCAAGTGTTTACAGCAGTTTTTAGGATCACTAACATTGACTCTCTCTGCATGTTACTTCTTAACCCCTTTTCATATTAACTCCTTCACACTTTGCGATGACAAAAACTCCCTTCCAATATCCTAGCAACTATAACATACCATTTTAACAAATGTATCAGTTTAGTCTTCTGACTTAGCAAACAGTTTGAAGTCATCGATAAACAAAAGATCGTTAATCTGAGGAGTTTCTTTCATGTAAGAATATTTGACAATGGTGTTAATAATAAGACAAAAAGTAAGAAAGTAATCCTTTCTACTATAGGCACAAGGCCTGAAATTTTGGGGGAGGGGACTAGTTGATTACATGGACTCCAGTGCATAACTGGTACTTAATCTATCAACCCTGAAAGGATGAAAGGCAAAGTTGACCTCAGCAGAATTTGAACTCAGAACATAACAGCAGACAAAATACCGCTAAGCATTTTGCCCGGCGTGCAGTCAAATGATTGAAACAAATGAAAGAGTAAAAGAGTAACCTCTCTCCTGAAAGTTGCCAGCCTTTTACCAAAATTTAGAATTTTATGTCTGCTGTTGTTACTTTGTTTTATAGGAGTAGTTTCAAGTCCCACCGTAAGACCTCAAGAAACAGGCATTTTATTTTAAATGTTATTTATGTCTAGCAATGTTATGCTTGAGGGAAAGGAACCCAGGGAAAGACTTCCGCCCGTTACCCCCATTACTTCCC
>NC_069004.1:33195696-33211340 GCF_001194135.2 Octopus bimaculoides
AATTTCTGAAAAAAGGGAAAAATGAAGGAAATGGGCGTGGGGGTGGTAATTTAAAAATTCTGGTTTTTGCCAATTTTTTTTGCAGATTCGTATTCCCCATAGCCAAAAAGGGGGTTTGTGTCGAAAAAAATTTTTTTTTTTAAAGGTGGTTTGGGTGGGGGGACGGGCTGAAGTCTTGCCGAACCCAGATATTGAGAATTAAAATTTAATTAAAATTTTGCTGTAGTGCTACATAAAAAGCACTGGTGATGGTGCCATGTAAAAAGCACCCAGTACACAGTGTGAAGTGGTTGGTGTTAGGAAGGGCATCCAGCTGTAGAAACCAGGCCAAAACAGACTATGGCTCCTGACATTGCCAGCTCCTGTTAAACTGACCAACCCCTGCCAGCATAGAAAATGGACATTAAATAAAGTTGATGATGATGATGATTTACAATTTTTGATAGTTTAATAATTCGAAAATCCTAAGGTTGACAAGGTTCTTAGGATATGTCTGTAAACTTAACTCTGTGGTTACCCGTGTCATCGTACCACGTGACTGCATTGTCTATAAAATCTCTCTCCTCGTCATATTCCTATCTCCCCCCCTTCCATTCATTAATTCATTCATCAATTATTTCTTTACTATAACGTCATTTCGTGTCCTCTCCAGAGTCGACGGCGTTTTTTCGAAAAGTCGAACTCACGAAACGAAATAAGTCCATGTTTTTGTCATTGAACATAAAACGAAAATCTGTTTCCTTTAGTCACTCTGTAGGTGTTATTATTGCAGTTGACCCATTTCCGTCTCGGAAATTATAACTCGTTTTCTCCTGGATACTCGACAGGTTCCTATTGGCAACTTACCTTTTTTTTTCTCTTCTCTCTCATTATCTTATTCTAATCTCTAACCATCTGATGCTTCACTCATTTACTTCCCTCAAAGAAGACCCACTCCAGACGTTACCTCACTCACTCATTACTATATTCAATGCTCTCTCGCTCACTTACTCTCTCCATTTTCCTCCAGTCATCTTTTTTACACTTTCCCTTCTCTCTCTCTCTCTTATTCAATGGATGAGTCTCTCTCTTGCCCACTCATTCAATTTATTACTTAGATCGCCCACACTCAGACACTGGCGTTCTCATTTTATCACTTACTCTTTCTCTATCACTATCTCATATTCTTTTCCTCTCTCTCTTACCCACTCGCTCTCTCATGCATTCTCACTCACACCATCCCCTCTCGCTCTTCCTCCTCCTCTCATTCAATTTCCAAATACCTCGCTCAGTTTATATTCGATAAATGATCGATGCTGCTTATTTCTCCTTCCTTTTCCTCTCTCTCGACGGAAGTTAAGAAAGAGAAAATAACCAAATGAGTGAATAAGAAAGAAACCTGGCCATTTGTCTCGTTTATCTTCTTATTCTTCCTCTTTCTTTTGTTTATTTTCTCTTTCAAACCAACCAGCCTAGCCATACAACCTGAAGGCTGCGATAGTATTTCGATGGGACTCTTAAGGAGTAGAAAGAGCGACACCACCATCAGCATCATCATTACCATAACGGGACGACAACAATAACAACAACTACGATATTGTTACCACACACTCCTCCTAATGTAGTTGGAACTACTGTAACTGCCCCTGTCGTAGTTGTTATGCGTTCGATACCAAACGGTGTGAGAGAGGTTTTGCCGAACGCCCCCGCCGCGCACTTGGCTTTCTCTGTCGACAATTATTTCTGTTTTTCAAAGCAAAAAATGGTCGCGGGTCGTCGTTTTATCGAACCGTATGTCAAAATGGATGAGTACTTTGTTCAAATAGCCTTTCTTTGACATCGTTTATATATTTATATATTTATTCTCTAATCTCGATATCTACCCGAAATCTCTCTGACTATATATATATATATATATATAATGTACTCTTACACTCAAATGGAGACAGAGATGGAAAACCACTTATTAATACCTGGGATCGTTTCATTTGGGAAATTGAAGAAATGTGTGCATATCTCTTCCGTGGAACGAACCTAATTCTGTCCGAAACTACACCATATTCGATAGCTGAATTTCCATATCGATTCCAGAACCATTCTGGACAATATCAGCTGAACAGCAATTCAGTTTCAACGGCCAAAATATGTTCGCCTTTATGAATAACTTAGAATCTCGGTTGTTCAAAAAGAACAAGAAACGGCAAGATGTTGTGTCGAGGCGACGGTTGCAACAACCCCCTATTTCGTTTGGCAAGTCTGCTAGTTGCCCCTCGAGCTTTGGTGAGTTCTCGCTCCATTCATTCTTATTTGTAATTGTTGTACTGTAAATTATACAATGTTCACTTTGTGGTAGAATGATTTATTATGATTTAATATGCACTCTTGTTAACATCTGCTGTAAAGAAAGACAAAAAAAAAATCAGGAACAACAGCGCATCATCGTCTTCCTTTATCACGTTCTATCTAAACGTTGAGTCTTCGTGTTTATGTAATAATATTGGTAATTATTCATCTCTGACATCGACACAAGGCCTCACATTTGCGGAAAGACTGAACAGGCTCTGATCAAAGACATTACAAATATGACCATCCTGTGTATATAACCCTTTTTCAGGGTTCGTTATTAGGGCTGCAGTATCTAATGTTTCTGTTTCCTGTAACAGGTGTAAATTGAGGAAAGGTTTGAATTCTCTCAGCGCATGAAACATATTATAAACGTCAAATTGTTAGGAATTTGTAACATAAATGACTGTCTTGTGTTTAGGTTCAAACCGGTTTTTCTTTTTCTTTCTTTCTTTCTCACCTGGGGTGCTTTCCTTTCAGAAACGTCAGGAGAGGCCTGTTTCAAAATCGAATATGAGTGAAGGAGGTTTCTCCTCACCGCTAGTACAAAGGATTCCCTTGTGGGTCAGTGCCTTCTTAAGGCATCGGCACATTGGCAGTTGGTCAGGGGCCTCTTAGATCTAGAGGACCAATTCTGACACATGTATGTAGTGGTTAGCTGTCGATTATCTATTTAACCAACTAACTAATCAATTGTTCGATTAATCGTTCGGTTCATCAATCAATTAGGTCGACCCTCCCGAGAAACAAAATATGTCTCAACACTCAAGTTCGCATCAAGAATTTTGCAAACCCAATACAAAAACGAAATATACGTACGTTATGAATTTCTTCTGATCTGTCTGACCTTGTATGGGACGAGATGTAAGGCGACTGAAACGACCCCAGAGTATTACTGATATTATTCTATCAACAAAGGCATCAGTGTCGAAGTTACTCTTAGATGTTTTAAAAACTAGAGCAGGGTCCATATGGCTCTTGGAGGTCTAGATAAGATTCTGTTGTTAAAATTTATGTGCGATACGTTGGTTATATTTATACAATACATAACATATTTTAACAATTTTTGCATATAATTCCTTGTAATATTTATGAAAATATAATAGGATTTTTTAAACATCAATCAAATGGTTATGTGGGTCCACTTGTAGAATAAGAATCAAAGGGGTTGATAGGGAAAGAAGGGTTGAGAAACACTGAGCTGGAGAAACGGGCTGTCTTCGATCTCTCGTTTTTACAATTCATCGATAACAATAACATTAATGTTGTTACTAATGTACTTCGGTTTCAGTCCTTACCAATCGGATCTAGGATCAATTATTTTTCTGTGTTGACCATCTTAGTGCTTTCTTCCACCCAACTCCACAAATGACCATCCAGTCCTCTACAGCACTGCTCTGGGACTACAGTATGTGATCCATCCTTCCTTTTTTCAAGACGGTACGTTGCGATGATTTGCGGGCAATTTGGTTGATATTTCTGGCTTAGCGAGCAACTGCGCACGGAGCTCCTCTCGTCGGATCGTTGTTGTTTGTTATAGTAAATTATTATCGTTACTTAGCGTGTCGGACAAAATACTTAGCAGCGTATCTTCCGGCTATTTACGTTCTGTGTCTAAATTCCTTTCGCCCTTTTATGGTCGATAAAATAAGTACCAGTCGAATACTGGGGGTCGATGTAATCGACTTACACCCCACCCCCCAAATTTCAGGCCTTGTGCCCATAACTGAAAGAATTATTATTATTATTATTGCATGTTATGACGGTGGCGTGGTTGTTAGTGTTTATGCTCCGGTTAGATTTGATTGAGAAGGCTTCACTGGGATGGAACGCTTTCCAACAATGGCCATGCTGTCTATTTGAGCATTAGAGAACTTCATTGTTGTTACTTTTTGAGGTTAATTTCAGGGACAGCTGACTGCTATTTCTAGCGGTTCCTCTGTCACATTGACCACGATAGTACCTTCGGGTTTCACCACATAATATAGAGTGATATCGTTTATCTATGGAACCTTTCTCATCCTATTTATCTAAGGGGACCTCTGACGCCATATGGTCGATCGATTTTCTAGAAACAGCAGCCAAATCTCAAGTTATATGTGCCACCAGATAGCCAGGGTGCTTTGGATAAACATACCCGTTTGAATGAAATCCCCTTCATCGTTGCCCTACACCAGTGCTCCTCAACCAGGGTCCATATAAGATTTCGTTGTCAAAATTTATCTGCAATAAATTGATAAGGCTTCCACAATACACAAAATATTTAAACCATTTTTTAATATAATTCCTAATATAATTGAGAATTCCATTCATGTTTCAGAAACTAACATCAGTGTTGGTGCAGTGATGAGGTCTCGCTTCCTGGCTGTAGGAAAGCGAGACCCACTTTATGTGGGTGTCAGGTTTTGTGTTTTTGTTATGTTCAGTGATCGAGGGTTTGTGCTGGAGGGTCCACTTTCAGACAGTTTGTCTTATTGAATTAACTGTACGTGTACATTAAGGCACTTGTCCCATTTGGAGATTGCTGAAATATGGAAAGATAATCTTTTTTCATATAGAAATCCTTTTTTTGTTTTTCCACTATCTTTTATATTCATACATATATAAACATGCACAGACACACACACACACATCTGTTAAAACAGGACTTGTATGTTTTGAGTTAAAACCATCCTGAGTTTTTTGGGTTTTTTTTGTTGACAATATTGATAATGTATTTGGAATAAAGTTCTTCACTTGACAACACATTAATGAACAGATTCCACTCTCCAAGAATCTCAACTTTTGTTCACTCACACACACACACATGCCTGTATATGTACAGCATGTGTGCTTCAGTAATATATATAGTAAGTTTGAGTTGGCTCCACATCAGATGCTCGTAACATGTGATGAGATGGACATATCCTTCACATCCATGAAACTTAAAGTTATGCAGAGCAGAGTCAAACTGTTATTAACAATATGCATAACTCCTATCAAATGTATTGAGTGCTACATGCTTTAGTTTGTTGTTTGTTCACTCACTTGTGTGTGTGTGTGTACCTAAAACTCATGCCAACATGGAAAATGGACATTAAATGATGATGATGATGATAAAATGTGTTTCTGAGTGAAAGAATTTGGTTTGTGTTCAGTGTATGAAGTTCACACAGAATGAGAAGGCAATCATCATCATCATTTAACGTCCATTGTCCATGCTGGCATGGGTTGGATGATTTGACCAGGGCTGGCCAGCTGGAAGGCTGCACCAGACTCCTGTCTAATTTGGGATGGTTTCTACAGCTGGATGCCCTTCCTAAAGCCAACCACAACAAGAGTACAATGGGGGCCTCTACATGCCACCAGCACAGGTGCCATTTGCATGATACTAGTATCTGCCACAACTGCGATTTTACTTGGTTTGATGGGTCTTCTTCTCAAACGCGATATAATGCCAAAGGTTTTGGTCATTGCCTCCGTGACATATATATATGGCTGGTTTAAATGCCAAAGAGTTAATCCCAGACTCTGAATATTAAAACATCCAACATGTCTTTTATTTGATCTTTTTTTTCCTTTCTCTTCTCCAGGAATTGACACCAGAATTAAGTTTAGCATTGAACCACCATTGGTTGGTGAGAACGCCTATGAACAATGGGTAGATGCTATGAAAGGGGTTGCACGACTCCCTCTTGGGATTCCTGAGGAATTCAGAAGAAAGGTAAGCTTTCTCTTTTTGAGAAATTCTTTGGATTGTTTCACCATTGTGCTTCTGGCCAGTCTGGATCCTCTGCTACAGTGTCATTGATGTCATCATCATCCTTTAATAACCATTCTCATCTTCATCCCTTTCCACACCGTTTTTACCAATCTCTTCCATCCTGTACCTCCATTTATCTTTCCCCCTTCTCTGCCATACTTCATCTTCAACCCCTCTCATATCTGCCATTCTTAACACCCTCTCATCTTCCCATCACACCCCACTCACTATAGCCACCGTTATGTATACTTACACCTCCCTCCCCACTGCTCCCATACTTTACACATCAGAGCCCCTTTTATCTCTCCTTACTTTACCCCCCTCCACATTCTGGTATTTCCCATCAACTTCAGCTTCACCTTTGTTCACCTCCACCCCTATCACTAACCACCTGCCACTCTCTTCCCCCTCTTATGAAACTGCCCCATCTCCTGTTCCCATGATCCACTGCCTTTATTCTTTCTTATGCTCACCTTTTATGTTGAGGGTTTCCTCTGGCACCCTATTACTACCATCTTTATCTTCTTCCCAGATATTCTTATCCACCTATATAAAACATGAGGTAGCCATAGCAACACACCTGTGCCTGTCCCTTTATCATACTTTGACCTCTCGACACCTGATATAAAATCCCTTGTCTCAAATACTTCCCTACACTTGGTCAAGGGCGATTTCTTTTTGGCCCTTTTCCTACTCTTTCCCTGTCTTGATGACCTCACTTGTGCCATTGGCACAAAAAAGGCCCCCAGTATACACTGTAAAGTGGTTGGCATTAGGAAGGCCATCCAGCCATAGAAACAATGCCGAAGCTGACATTGTTTTCTTATATGCCCGCTGCCCCTAAATTTAGGACCTGGTTTCACTCCATTGTGTGCATTCAAGATATTTTCTTTTCTATAAATCCTAATACATTTCTAACCTGATTTGTTTCTTGTTTTTCTCCCCAGTTTCCTATATTTTTCTTTTATTTATTTTTTTTCTCATTTATTTCTTCAGGTGTGGCTGAGTTTGGCTGACCATTATATCAAAGAGATCCATCTGGACTGGGAGAAAACCGTGCGATTTGCTTTTAATGATCGCTGCAATCCAGATGACAATAAACTTGGACTTCAGATTGTCAAGGTAAGTTCAATTCTCTGAGTAATATCTCTTTTCTTCTGACCAGCTACGTCCATTTAAATACTTTTATTTATGTTCTGTCTTAGCATTTAACATCCCCCCTATCTCTGCTTCTCTCTTAGAACATAAGGACTGTCTTTATCAAACAATCAACTAATTTTGCCTTTTCTTTTCCTTTTTCTGCTAAAATTAATTTTTCAGGATCTCCATCGAACTGGTTGTCGCAGCTTCAGTGGCCATGACAACGAGGAGGAACGTGCTGTTCTGAAGCGCGTCCTGCTGGCCTATGCCCGCTGGAATAAGAACGTTGGTTACTGCCAGGGTTTCAATGTGATAGCAGCATTATTGCTGGACGTCTTTGATAGGAGGGAAGATGAAGCATTGAAAGTAAGTACAGTTCTTGGACCTTCTTTGACTTCCTATTTCATATCTTGGTGGTGGTGGTCATGGTATGCTGAGGAGAGTGGTTGTTTAGATCCAGGGCTGTGGAACCTAGCTGACCGTTTCTATTTTTGATTCTCTTACATTGTATCTAGGACAACCTTGTCCATTGTGACCATTCCATTTTTCATTCAGGCACAGTGTATCTAGGATTACATTATCATATGTGGTGGTGGTCACCAGCTCCAGATATGTCTAATCTAACAGTGCACTCCTGTCCAATTGTGACCATCCTGTCTTTCATTCAGGCATAGTGTATCTAGGATTACATTATCATGTATGTGGTGGTGGTCACTAGCTCCGGATATATCTACTGTAATAGTGTATGCTTTCCCTATTGTGACCATCCTGTTTTTCATCCAGGCAAAGTGTACCTAGGACTACACAACAAAGGAAAATCCAGGTAATCTGTATCTATAACCCTGAAGGAATGAAGGGCAAAGTTGACCTTGGCAGGATTTGAACTCAGAACATAAAGAACTGAAAGAAATACTGTCCAACATGTTAATGGTTCTTCTAACTCATTCCGTTAATTATATTACCTTCAATTAATTAATTAAATGTTTTGGTTTCTTTCTATCAGGTTATGGTTTACCTCATCGACCACGTGCTACCTGACAGTTATTTTGCCAACAATTTGCGTGCCTTATCTGTTGACATGGCTGTTTTTAGGGACCTGCTGCACTGGAAGTTCCCTTATCTCTCTCAGCACCTGGAAAATCTACAGAAAGCAGCTCAGGAAGAAGCATCAGGTAAGAGAGGTTGTCTGTTCTATTTTTTAAAGATTATTTTATATATTCAAGGGTGTGAGTATGGTTGGGTAGTTAAGAAGCTTGCTTCCTAACCATGTGGCTTCAGGTTCAATCCCACCACATGGTACCTTGGAACATGTGTCTTTTATTATAGCCCTGGGCTGACCAAAGCCTTAAGAGACTGAAAGAAGTCCCTTGAATATATCATCATCCTTTAACATCTGTTTCCTATGCTGTCATGGGTTGGACGGTTTGAGAGCTGTACTGTGTTTAAGTCTGATTTGGCATGGTTTCTACAACTGGATGCCCTTCCTAATGCCAACCACTTTAGAGTGTGCTGGGTGCCTTGTATGTGGGACTGACATGAGTGCTTTTTTATGTGGAACCAGAACAAAACTCTTGCAGGCCAAAGGAAAATATTACCATACTCAGAAACAGGTGAGGGTTTGTAATAGGAAGGGCATCTGGCCGTAAATATAATATACCTCAACAAATCCTGTCTGACAAAAGCAAATACGGCAAAAGTGGGCATCAAATGATGATGATGTATTTTAGGATCTGACTACTTTTGTAGTCCCCCTTTGGAATGTTAATATTTTTTGAGGGTATGATGAGGGCCTTGTCAAGGCTGTTGTAAGGAACGAGTAATGTGGGTATTTTAAGGTTGTGAGGGATGTGTAATGTAAGCCTGATGAAGGCTTTCAATGTTTTGAGGGCCAACAGAATAAAGTATTGCTCAATTATTGAGGTTGATGGTATCAACTAAACCCCCCCCCCCCTCTGAAAATTGATGGGGTTTGGGTTTAAATTAGAAACTCTTATTGAGGGGACGGATGATTGAAATGATAACACCTGGAATTATTTAGTTGTGAGTGAAAGTGGTGGTTGTGGTGGGGAACTAAGAAATGTAGGCAGGTATAAGAACTAAATGCCTTTCATTCTAGCATCCTGAGTTCAAATAACATTAGGGCCTATCTCACTTTTCATTATTCCAGGGTTAATAAAGTATATACCATTTATACCACAGTTTGAATCAGGTATACCCACACACATTTTAAAATTTCATTTTTTTTTTTTAATGCTTTGGAATAACAAATTAATATTTTTGTTTAACTCTTTTGTCACCATAATTCTGTTGAAATGCACTGCCTTTGAATTTCAAAATGAAGAATTTACTAAAATAACTTTGTCATTAATTGAGCTGGTGTATGGAACATAATAAATTAACATAAAATGAATGAAGCTTTTTATTTAGATCACTTTAACCCTTTTGTTACCATATCTCTGTCTAAATACATGGACTTCATTATCATCGTTGTTTAGCGTCCACTTTCCATGCTAGCATGGGTTGGACGATTTGACTGAGGACTGGTGAGCCAGATGGCTACACCAGGCTCCAATCTGATTTGGCAGAGTTTCTACAGCTGGATGCTCTTCAAAGAATTTTAATAAAATAAAATTGAAAATTTCTATTTGTAAATCTCTTAATGAGAGATATTCAGTAACAATACTGTAGAGTAAAGATTATTTACCAATGTTATGTTTGCAAATAATCTTTACTCTAGAATACTGTTACTGAGATTTACAAATAGAAATTTTCTACTTCTCCCTTGTTTGAAAATGTAAGTACACAGGTACTTACATTTGTGTTGTATAGCCAGCTGGAGACGATGCTTCCTGGGGCTAAATAACAATAATATTCTACTACCATGTTATTTTGGCAAATAATCCTTGCTGAGACCCCCTTCGGTCATGACTGACCCTGGGATTGTCACTAGAAAGTTACCCTCCCAGGCACAAGTCTGGGCAAGGTTGTTTATGGAAGACCAGCAGTCGCCCATGCATACCAGCCTCTCCTCTCCACACCACCAGTGTTATCCGAGGGAAAGGCAAAGGGGCCGATACAGCTTGGCACTAGTGACCTCGCAACTCATTTCTACAGCTGAGTGAATTGGAGCAATGTGAAATAAAATGTCTTGCTCAAGAACACAATATGCAGCCCAGTCCGGGATTTGAACTCACAACCTCACAATCATAAGATTGACGCTCTAACCACTGAACCATGCGCCTTCACAAATAATCCTTACTATCTAATAATAACTTTGCCATTATTAAGCTGATGTTTGGAACAATTTAACATGAAATTTTGATGTAAGACTTTAATGTAAATCAGTTTAAACCTTTTGCCACAAGAGCTTTTTGTTTTAATTTTCAACATAATAAAGAATTTAGCAACATGGTTATGTCATTAAGCTGGTGTCTGGAACATAAGTTAAAATGAAATTTTGAAGGAGAATTTTAATTTAAATTAGTTTAAGCGTTTTGCCGAAATACTTTGTCTTTACTTTAAATAATTTTGAAAATAACGATGAATTTACTAAAATAACTTTGTTGTTATTAAGCTGATGTAAAGAGCATAAATTAAAATGAGTTTTGATGTGTTTTAATTTAGATCACTTTATGTCCAAGAATTTGTATCAAAGAACCAGATATGGTATCAGAAAATGTTAAGTAAATCTGATTTTGAAACCATGTTTTTTCTTGTTTTGTCAGGTGCCATCTATGAGCCTCCATTAACCAATGTCTTCACAATGCAATGGTTTCTGACTCTGTTTGCAACTTGTCTTCCAAAGAAAACCGTTCTCCGATTGTGGGATTCTATATTACTGGAAGGTTCTGAGATATTACTACGAGCGGCATTGGTAATCTGGAACAAACTGTCCAAGTAAGCATACATGATTTCCATCTGATAATTCTCACATCTCTGTCTGTTAGGTTATTGGGGATTTAGTGGCCATGGACTCCGGTTCAATCCTAAGGTGCTGCATCATAACTGTCTTTTGTTATAGCCTGGGCTGTGTGTTGCAAACGATGGCTTTGTATTGTCTGCAAGCCATACTTGGTAACTGGACTTACCTGGCAAAAATGAGTAATCCTGCAATGGACCAATGCCCCATTTGGGTGGGGGAGATATAAACACCAGGGAAGCTGGCCCTTATGAGTCAACATGACTCGAAAAGGTAACTTTACATTTTATCTTTAGTCAGCTGTAAATGGATAACCTGTGATGGGATTCCCTTCCAACCAGGGGAGAATGTTGGCTTGCATGCTTATCCAGCGAGGCAGCATCATTTGGAAACAAAAAACAATGTGAAGCGCATTGTGACACAAACAGGATTCAATAAAGGAGACTCTATTTGGTCACTCAGTTTGCTAGAAATAGTAACCTCATCTCTCTTTCAGCTGTCCTAAAAAAACAGGAGGGACATGTTGGATAAACAAGTCTTAAATTGTCTAGAACAAAACGGGGATGGTCACTTCTAGAATACCTTTAATTTTTTGTCTGTTGTATATATATATGTGTGTCTATCATCATCATCATCATCATCGTTTAACGCCCGCTTTCCATGCTAGCATGGGTTGGAAGAATAAAATTCATGTTCAGTTAAATGAAGGAAAGAAAATGGAGATTTCAGATAAAAATAATTATTTATTATTAAAGAACTGGTAATCTTTACTTCTTACGGCTGTTTCCATTCGCGTTCAAAAGGAAAATTACAAATTTATGCTATAAATTTGTATTTATGTTAACAGAATTTCATCAGAGAAAAAGATATACATTACGGTATTACATTCTGACCTTTCCGTTCATTCTAAATATATTACCTATTGATTTAAAGAAATTTTATTTCTCTGAAATATTAGGTATAGAACCAGTTTTTCCTTGAATGTAACCATCCCTTTATGAGGTTAACATGTCCTTCTAAGCCAGTGCTTCTCAAACAATCTGATGTGGCCTACCAGCAGTTCTTTTTTTTTTTTTTTTTTTTTTTTTTTTTTTTTCCAATTTGCCAGGGACCAGTAATATTTCTTAGTAATATAAATTTATACTGGAAGCAATATATATAATGAATATAATAAAAGTTGACAATTTTTTTTTTATCCTATATCTATTTTGTAAACAAATAATATTACATAAGCATTTTATAATGTTTCTTTCTTTTCTGGAAACTCACCACGTACCAGAAGCTGATAGCTCATGGACCAGCACCAGTCCATGGACCACCAGTTTGAGTAGCACTGCTCGAAGCAATTTTAATAATTGTGTGTGTGTGTGTGTGTGTGTACACTGATATACATGCATTGCATACAGTATGTATAAAATGGAGAGAAATGAGTTTCTCCTTATTGCTGTAGAATGTTCTTCTCATGTCCCAAGCTTTGTCGCTTTCTCTTATGTATCCTGACATGTCTGTCTGTCTGTCACCACAGGAGAATATTAATGGTTGGCAGCGCTGATGAGTTCTATACTCTCATGGGTGAACTGACCCAAGAAATGGTCAGTGGGGACAAGTTCAGTCCAGAAAAGTTAATAAAGGTAAATAACATCAATTCCATATTATTTTTATGTATATTTTAAGTCAGACGTGTGTTGTGTGCATGCATGTATATATATTCATTACAAAAACTGCTTCTGTTGCTAATAGCTAAAAATAAATAACAATTAAGTTCTAACTCACCCCCCACTGACCTCCTCTCCGTTTCAGGCAATCTACTCAATATCACCATTCCCATTTCCACAACTGAGTGAGTTACGGGAGAAATACACTTACAACATTCGCCCATTCAGTGGGACTGCTAACAGTGGTAAGAAAGTGAACCAGTTTGATGGTGGTGGTGTGTCCATCAGTGACGATGACCTCGACGAAGAAGACATGGAAGCCATTCGCTGTTTCACTGGCCTCTTCAACCTCCAATCTCTGAACTCGGCAAACAAGGCAAAAGGTTTGTTTTTCACTTCGTTTATTTCTATTGAGAAGAAACTTGCCGTTGATGACAAAAGTTCTTGTGTGTGACTTAGAGGTGGGGGGGGAGAGCAAACTTCAGACGTCAGGATATCTTCTCGGGCCTCAGCCTCACCTTTCACAGAATCTCTCTTGTCACTATCATCCTTGCTTCTCACTCTGTAGAGAAGGCAGTGAGCAAGCAGAGCCATGGGGTTGTGAAGTCCCTTTAGCCATGTTGAGGACATACGCTCTTTTACTTGTTTCAGTCATTTGACTGCGGCCATGCTGGAGCACCGCCTTTAGTTGAGTAAATCGACCCCCAGGACTTATTCTTTGTAAGCCTAGTACTTATTCTATCAGTCTCTTTTACCGAACTGCTAGGTTACAGGGATATAAACACACCAGCATCGGTTGTCAAGCGATGTTGGGGGGGACAAACACACAGACATACATACATACGACAGGCTTCTTTCAGTTTCAGTCTACCAAATCCACTCACAAGGCTTTAGTCGGCCCGAGGCTATAGTAGAAGACACTTGCCCAAGGTGCCACGCAGTGGGAATGAACCCGGAACTATGTGGTTAGTAAGCGAGCTACTTACCACACAGCCACTCCTGCGCCTAAGAACATGATGACCTCTCTAGGAATGAGACCATGAAAAGTGCACCCCAGTACATTCTGTTAAGTGCTATAAGCCATGTCCTTGAAATGACTAAAGGGACCCCATTAGCCCCTTGTCTGCTTGCTTGCCAGCCTCTTTACAGATCAAGAAGCATGAGTGATAGTCGAATAACAAAAAGGGAGGATGGTCATGGCTGTACTGGGCAGCCCAAACTCCTTGCTACACAACTGGTTAGAGCACCATTTATGTATTCAGAAATGTAGGAGCCCTGTGCAATCTCTTGATCTGCTAGAAGCAGAAGCCAAACTTCCCTCACATCACACTCTGCTAGCTTAAAAAAGATGGCTTTTTTAGAGAATCTATAGTATTTATTGCCTCTAAATAGATGACTTGGTCATGGTTGGAGTGTCTAGTTGATCTGGCTTCTACAACAAAAACAAGGAGGTAATTTTGCACTTTTCTTACCATGTGTGATAAGTAGCTTGCTTACCAACCACATGGTTCCGGGTTCAGTCCCACTGCGTGGCACCTTGGGCAAGTGTCTTCCACCTTGTGAGTGGATTTGGTAGACAGAAACTAAAAGAAGCCTGTCGTATATATGTATATGTGTGTGTTTCTGTATCATAGAACTAGAGTCAGTTTAGGTGGGTACCAGAAGAGTTAATGGTATGGGGATATATTTCATCCAATTTATGGTTTCTAAATAAAAACTGAATCCTTCAAAGAATCAGAGAAAAAATGTGTGAATGGGTGTGTGAGAGAGAAAAAGATTTCTATTGTCAATTTGAAGAACTGAATTTTAACTCTGCCGTTGACAACTAATCTGTTCTGGCAATTAAAACAGGTTTAGAAGGAGACGTAAGCAGCACTGCAAACACCAACTGCAATGATATATCAATGGTAGGACCTGGTATCTACGGAATGCCTTCAGTTACCGATTCCAACCTGACAGTGAATCGATCTTCGGCCTACATGGAAAGAATGACAACTGATTTATGTGCCTTGAAGAAACAATACCAAAGGCTGCGCCAAAGACAAGCTCAAGCCCATATTATTTTGTCAGGTAAATATCTGTCTGTCTGTCTCTCAGTGTTTTTGTCCTCTTCCTTACTGTCTGTTTTTGTCTACCTGTCTCTGATTTACCTCTCTGTCCGGTCAGTGAGTGAGAACACGTGGTCTAATGATTAGGGTGTTGCACTTGTGATCGTGAGATTGTGGGTTCAATCCCTGGATTGGCTGGTACATTGCATTCTTGAGCAAATCACATCCTTTCCCATGGCTCTGCAATCACTTTGACATCTGACATGTGGCACACCATGCATCTGCACAGGCAATATTGATTTGATCCACTGTAAACAAATCGTCTTTGCAGATTGTTCAGCAAAAAATTGCAGAACCTGCAGCTGTCATTCATGACAGGAGAGTCTGCTAGCATGGAAGGCAGACTTTAAAAACGATGACGATGATGATATATGTTGTGAAAACCTAGAGGTGTGGATTTTGAGTCCCACTCATATGGAAAACCCTACTTTTTTTTCTGTCAAGGGGTTTATATGCTCCAATATTAGACTATTTTCCTTAGTCAATGCACGGTGATCACTTATAAGCTTTAAGCTTATAAATTTTATATATATATATAATTTTCAAACATATGAACCTGTATTTTAACTTCTTTTATCGTTGTTACATGCACACACACACACACACACACAGAGCTCTGAAGAAGCTATAATTTGTTAATCAGGAACTCAACGATGAGTCCACTGCATCTCAGCAGAAACAAATATAAGCTAATGAAGGTCATAATTGTTTATTCCTTTGTCATCTCATTTTCTTTATATATATATATATACATACAT
>NC_069004.1:33211350-33217277 GCF_001194135.2 Octopus bimaculoides
TATATATATATATATATATACGCAGACAAACACACAGACACGTACATCTCCTCCTTTTCTTCTTGTCTTCCAGCTGCCAATACTTACCAACAGAAGTCACACACAGATTTCATCACGCCTACAATTGAGTCGCCAAAAGCTATGAACCATTTATTTATTGGACGAAATGCTCTGAAAAAACACAAAAATAGATTCATAACTGCAGGGCCTCGTATCGCTTGTCAAGTTCCTTCGGGCAGTGTTCCAGGGAAAGCTGCCAGCCTTTCAGGTAAATTCCGTTCAAAGAGCTTCGATAGCCATTTTGATCCAAACCAAAGTTGCAAACCAACCGAAACTCAGAAAATGAATTGCTCAAGAAGATCCAACTCTGAAAACACCCGTCTCCCCGATGCACTGCAGCGATTGCAATCTGCTGACAATCATAAACTTTCAAGTAGTTCCCAAGATAGTCTTCCCCAAGACGACAACAGTGGTGGCGGCACAAGTACCAGGGTCACTACAGCTGTTGTGGGCTTGGCATCTAATATGACGTCCTTAAAGGACGACCCAACTGTCGTTGAAGACACTGATGCTGGGGATAGTTCCCCTGCAGATTCTATAACAGCTTCTCAAGAGAAGTCACAGGCTACCAGTGTTGAAAACATTACACACACGGCAGATATTTTCATAAAAGACAGTCAAGAGAACCTTAATCTCACAGACCCTCATTCTGTAAGTGAATTACTACATTCCATATCTGAGATCTCTGCAAATAATTCTGAAGATCCAGCCCCCACTCAGAACATTACCGATTTAAAAACCCCAACAACTGATCCAGCATGTATTCCTAACGTTCCTCCTGAAACTATGGATCCTGGGCCAACCATCACATCTGCCTCTTGTCACGTTGCTAATGGCAACGAAGACAATGATCATAATCAACATTCTTTAATCACCTTTGACAATGGTCCTGAGCATCTTGAAGATGCCTCATTTGTGGTTACACCTATTTCTCACCTGGAAGATTCTGATGCAAAAGACAATCTAGAGGAACAGGTGAGCCAGTTACTTCGAAGCCCTTCACTCGATAGCTGTAACAATCTGGACTTTTCAGCACTGTCCGAGGCCTCTGATGAGGTGAGCAGTTTGGCCAGCTTCTTTGAAACGAATAGCGAAAATTTCAAAGTGTCAGGTGATGACGAAAAGACACCATTATCGTTGTCGCCAATGCCATCAGAGTTATCTTGGGAAACTGTTCCGAATCCTCCCCCTTCCAAAGAACGCTTTCGTTCTCATTCGTGCTGTTCTCCTGATACGCTTTCACCGACTGAGAAAATTGGTATCAAGTTTGGTGTGGCTCGAATCAACGGAGACTCGTGGTGTCATCAGAACATGATGGAATATAACCGTAGCATGCGGCGACGGTCAACAAAGAGCGAATGCCAACTTCCAAGCAATAATTACTCAACTAATTCCAACTCGTTAGAATCCCTCAACAGCTTCACAACAGAAAGCAAATTTTCTAGTCGTAATGTCAACCCCAAAACTGTAGCCCAGCAATCTGCAGCCGACCCTTCAGTTTATCTCAACCGACACTGTGCTCTCAATGGTCTCAAATTAGGAATGTACAAACCTTCAATGTTAGTTCGTGTGAATAAAAAACAAAAGCCAAGTTTACAGCGCACTTTCAGTAAGAGCTGACTGCTGCAGCACACAAGCTGATACCAAAGACTATTCTTAACTTTAAACTAAATTAAAACTCTTGCAGATCTTGTCACAGATATCTAATTATTATTAATATTATTATTATTAGTAGGCAGTGAGGTGGCAGAACCATTAGCAGGCCAGGCAAAATGTTTGCGGCATTTCATCTGTTATTATGTTCTGAGTTCAGTTCAGCCAAGGTCAACTTTGTCTTTCATCCTTTCGGAGTTTGATAAAATAAGTACCAGTGAAACACTGGGGGTCGATGTAATCGACTAGTCCCCTTCCCTCCAAATTTCAGGCCATGTGCCTTTAGTAGAAAGTTGGATAAAAAACAAAAAATGTCCCATTCGACTGCTAGAATTCATTCAGTTGACCATTTCTATCTTTCATAATATAAATTTGTGGCCTTGTGCTTACGGAACAATTATTTTTTAAGGCGTCCAGTTGGCAGAATTGTTAGCATGCCTGGCAAAACGCTTAAACGCATTTTGTCCATCTTTGTTTTGAGTTCAAATTCTGCCAAGGTCGACTTTGCCTTTCATCCTTTTGAGGTCGATAAAATAAGTACCAGTTGAGTACTGGGGCTGATGTAATCGACTAACCCCCACCCTCAAAATTTCAGGTCTTGTGCCTAGAGTAGAAAGGTTTATTATTATTATTGATTTGTAGAGCTGTAGCTGTTGAATTTTATATTTCGTAGAGATTTGATTCTAGTCTGCAATCCAAGGGCAGATAATCAGTGTTGGCTAAAAATGAAATTGTCTGCTGAAATCAGTTTAATAGTTCAGCTTGTGATGATGATGATGATGATGATACAAGAGACAGGAAGTAAACCAGGCATATAATTATACTTTAGTTCAGTGCCTCACACCTTTCAATCACAAAATTTCACCCTGGGGCCTAGTTAACCGTTCTTTCTTTCTTTCCACCAAAACTGAGTATATTTGGAGCAGAGCAAAGTCTACGATAGGAATGGAATGGTGCCTTCATTCAGAAAGTGACTGATTGATGAAAGAAATCTTCAATGTTAGTATGATTAGAATTCCGAGATCGTTTTGATCTCCAGTCGTTATCAGGTGCCATTCTCCAAGATATATTTACATAGTAAAGAACTGGATAAAGTCGGCCTCTTATGTACATAGCCAAGACAAAAACACCTGACAACAACCGGGGATCAAACCATTTGAAATGTTATATAGATGTAAATATTGCAGGAAAAAAAAAAAAAAAAAAAAAAAAAAAAAAAAAAATAATAATAATAATTTCTAATGGAGTTGTCTCAGAAAAAAAAAAAAAAACTAATAGTATTAACACTAATTCTTGTCTGAGAGCAGGTGTTTGTTTTTCTCCGAAGAGCTGTGGGAGAGACCCCCACCCACCCTTCTTTTTCAATATATTTTCTTCCAAATTCGTCCCAAATGATTGTTATTCCAATTTTGAAGTTCTAAAAATAGATTTTGTTTTTCCTACCACAGTCTTGGAGCCTCAATTACATATCTGAGGAAATGGGTTGATTGTTTTTGGAAGTACATAATAAATAAAACCAGGCCCCCCCTTATTTATTATCTGCTGTACTTGAAGTGAGTATAACATAATATTGGCAGAGAGACTTGCTCAACCTTTCAAAACTATAAACAATTAACTATCATCCTCATTATTATTCTTCTTGTCTTTTTTTATTATTATTATTATTTATTCATTTGCACATCTTTCAGGTGTTTATAATCCAAGTTCAAACTCTGCTGAGGTCTGCCTTGCCTTTTATTCTTTTGGGTGGGGGTGGGAGTTAATGAAATAAAATACCAGTCATATACTGGGGGTCACTAATCAACACTAGTTTTTTTTGTTTTTTTTTATTGTTTTGGATTGGCAGAGACATTAGAGAGGCAGATAAGATGCCTTGTGGTATTCGGTTTAGACCCTTTATGTTCTGGGTTCAAATCCCATCACAGCCAACTCTGCATTCAATCCTTCTGGGTTAGATTTTTTTAAAAAAACCCAAAATACCAGTAATGTATTGGGTTGATCTAATCAACTAATCCCCTCCATTTCATATTTCTAGCCTTATGCCTATGTAAGGAATTAATCACCCCCCCCCCCAATTTTGAGGGGAGGGAATAACTCAGTTATGTTGATCCCAGTACTTCTCTGTTACTTATTTTTATCAACTCTGAAAGGTAAAGTTGACCTTGGCAGAATTTGAACTCAGAACATCAAGAGCCAGAAGAAAGGCCACTAAGTATTTTGGTTTGATGCTCTACTGATTCTGCCAGTTTTAACCCTTTAGCATTCAGATTACTCTCTTAAGTGTAATACTTACTAATCCACATCATTTCAAATTAATCCTGCATTATCTTGTAGCTTTGAGATTACAATGATGTGCACTGTTTATTTTTTAGAATGACATTGTAGGATAAGTGCAATAGGCCAGATTTGGCCAGTTTGAACATAAAGCAGGCAGAATATATGGGCCGGATGTGGCCACTTTAAATGCTAAAGGGTTAATAACAGGGTGATGGGTGGGCAGAATCATAAGTGATGGTACCTGTGCTTATATTTTGGTATTTTTCTTCTTTTTTCTTGAGGAGGCAAGCTGACATAATTATTAGAGCTTTGTGGTATTTCTTACAATCCTGCTGAGGTTAATTTCATCTTTTATCTTTCTACAGTTCATTATTTAAAAAAAAGAAACCCTCATCATGTACTGGCACCAACTGACCCCTTGCCCCTCAACATCGCAGCCTTTGTGCCAAAATTTGAAACCATTATTATTATTAAGCAGCAAGCTGGCAGAATTGTGAGCACATCAGGCAAAGGGCTTAGCGGCATTTTTCTCCATCCTTACATTCTTGGTTCAAATTCCACTGAAGCCAACTTTGCCTTTCATCTTTTCAGGGTCAATAAAATAAGTACCAGCTGAGCACTAGGGTCAATGTTTATGTCATTGTAGCCTAGCAGTTCAGCAAAAGTGACTGATAAAACAAGTACTGAACTTGAAAAATAGGCACTGGGGTCAATTTGCTTGCTTAATCCCTTCAATGCAGTGCCACAGAATGGTTACAGTCCAGCAATTGAAAAAATATATATATACGTACACATACATAAATATAGGTGTGGGAATGCCTGCAATCAATGCTGTGTTATGGCTATAAATGGTGACATTTCCAGTCAACAAATGGTCCGTTAGATTTGCCATTCTTGTATAAAAATAAGTAAATATTTTTTTCCATCATTAAAAGTCTTTAATCTTTGACATGACATCAGATCAGTCACATTCATTCACTTCTCTTTCAATCGAACAAACTTCTCTTTCCTGTTATTCTATCAGGTAACTAACATTGTAAATATCTTTCCATTTGTAAATTAATTCCTTTTGAAGCTCCATCTGGTGGTGGTTGTTGTTGCTGCTTATTGTCAGATCAGCTGTGAGTAGAAAACCTTAAAATCTAAGTTGTTCCGTATGTGACCATCCTGTCTTTTCATTTTCCAGGCATAATGCATCTAGAACTACATAGTCTAACTTGGCCATTTTTCTTTTTTTGAAAACTTTGTGGATAGGACAGGCCTCATTCCCACCCCAGAGAGATTGAAAATTTTATGAGGACAAGAACGAGGGGTGGGGGAGCAGTAGAGGGTGGGACAACAGCTGCATCTATAAAGGATCTTTAGTCTTTGTGACCCCTTTAAATATTGTGATATTCTGAGATGTGTTACGGGTTTTATAAATAGGGATATATCTCCCTTGCCGTACATTGTTAGCAGTGAATGACAGGGTCTGTGGAAAGATCCAAGCAGGGCTCTCCTGGAATGCATGGGGAGGATTCTCTGTGAGGTTGCCCATGCTACAACATTGCAGTATCCCTTCTGCAGAAAATATTCTTTTCTACTCTAGGCACAAAACCCGAAATTTAAGGGAGGTTCCAGTCGATTAGATCGACCCCAGTATGCAACTGGTACTTAATTTATTGACCCTGAAAGGATGAAGGGCAAAGTCAACTTCGGCAGAATTTGAACTCAGAACGTAATGACAGACAATATTACTTGGACAGTAGTCTAGCTGGTCATTACTCACTGATGTGAATCTACTAACAACCGAGAAGAGATTCCAAATATTTAAAAAAAAAAACAAAATGAAATATTTTCATAAATGGCTTTTAACAGCAAAAATAACATTAATGATAAATAAAATGTAAACAAAATCAAATACATACCCCTCTGCTGTTGTAAATCCCTTTCTTCAG
>NC_069004.1:33217479-33219916 GCF_001194135.2 Octopus bimaculoides
TACTTTGTCATCATAAGATAAGTTGACCTCAGAATTTAAAGCTGGAAAAAATGTTGCTGTGCATTTTGTGCTAACGATTCTGCCAATATATTATAAACAATATACAAAAGTATATTGAAAGGCAAATAGTATGATGCCTGTGTGTAAACAGCCATGCTACATGGCAGTGAAACATGGGCTGTGACTGCTGAGGACATGTGTAGGCTCGAAAGAAAGGAAGCTAGTATGCTTCGCTGGATGTGAAAGGTTAGTAAGCGTGTATAACAGAGTAAGTGCCTTGAGAGAAAAGTTGGGAATAAGAAGTGGTGTGTAAGAGAGAGAGAGAGACGACTGCGTTATGGTCATGTGATGCATATGGATTGTAGACAGGTGTGTGAAGAAGTGCCGATCTCTACCGGTGGAAGGAAACTGTGGAAGAGGGAGACATGGGATGAAGTGATGAAATGCCAAGCTTGCAAAGATCCATCAAGCCAAGTGAAATCATCAGCACGGATTACAAATGTTAAAGAATGATGAGGATATATACAAAGATACACACCATCACATCTGCTTTTTATAAGGCTGTTACTTACCTGTCTTAAAGCATCACCATTTCTCAGGTCTTCAGGTTCCTTCCATTTGGATCACTTATCATTCTCCATAAGAAGAACCATGGTGCAGCCTTTTCTCTTGCAAAGTTGAGCTGATTTCTCTTATATCCAGTCTGTCTCTTGGTTCATCTGTAAAGACTCCAGCTCTTACCTCCTGTACAGAACACCCCTGCAACTTCTCCAGACCTACCTTACACTCTCAGAAGCAATGGACAGGATGATCCTGGCAGAAAACTTTTGATTATTGCTTTGCTGCATCGAGGCTGCCCTAAATCTAAACTACAGCAACGATTTATTTTAATTTCTGGTACCAAAAATCTGGAATGACAATTCCTAGTTCATGGTAATGGTGAAGACGATTTTTAACCATAGGTCAGCCCTGACCAAGCAGACCTGTGTAGAAATTCCAGCTTTGACTCTGCTGTCTTTTATTCCCAGAGACTACCACTGGGACTATGTTCTCCAATGGGTTCTTTACAGATCACTGTCAAAAAAAAAGGGGATATTTAGCTACTATTCTTAAAAAGACAACCATATATGGCATCCCTTTGTTGCCCCTTTCATGCTGAATACACTTGGCTCTTTTATCTTCCTTTACTTGAAAAATCTCAAAATATTTAGTTTCTTGAAGGATGGAAAATAAAAATAGAGATAATAATAAATAATAATAAGAAAATAACAAAATTACATTGAGATTTTTGTCTTTAATTAAAGGCATGAGGAAGTGTGTGGCATGTTTGTGTGAGTATGAGACCTACAACAAAAGAAAAAAAATAACTATGTATGTATGTATCTACATAACATACACGTGGTTGCTTGATGTGCTAGAAATAGCAACCATACCTGATCCTCTTATGAACGCCGGCGGACATGTGTATCTAGGATGATGTGGTACTGGATACATGATCAAAGTCCGAACGTATTGCTGCATCATAAGTCTATCTGCTCAAACAGGAGCTGTCCTGGTGCTATATGTCAACAATATATATATATCATATATATGGAAGACAGATATTGTCTGTTAGGAATATTGTGGAATTATTTGAAGTCAAACTGAATCTTGACGAGATATTTCATTTTCACTTGCCTCGTGTCATAAACAACATATTCATTGTAATTTAAGGTATAACCGGCTGGATTAACAACACCAGTGTCTGAACCAGCGCCATTTGGTATAATCATACCATCTTTCCTGTAAAGAAAAACACAGAAGTATAAGGATAGAATGGCAAACAGTGCATGTGGTAAATGTGTGTAGGATTATGGAATATGTATATGTCAGTGTTGGTACTGCATAACTGAAATGCATGTATGTGTGTGGCCGTTGCCAGTACCGCCTGACTGGCCCTCGTGCCAGTGGCACGTAAAAGCACCCACTACACTCTCGGAGTGGTTGGCGTTAGGAAGGGCATCCAGCTGTAGAAACTCTGCCAGATCAGATTGGAGCCTGGTGTAGCCATCTGGTTTGCCAGTCCTCAGTCAAATCGTCCAACCCATGCTAGCATGGAAAGCGGACGTTAAACGATGATGATGATGATGAAAAAGTGCATTTTACACCTTGGACAAGTGATAGTAATTACACCACAGGTTCATTATATCATCTCATTAACGTGCAACTGGTGTAATGAGGTGTGGTAACAATTGTAGGGATTTTAAAATAAAGAATGTTGTTCAATCCATTTTCTCTTATATATATATGCGTGTATGTGTGTGTGTATATATATGAAGAGAGAGAGAGGGTAAAAGGAAGTGGGAGAAAGATGGAGAAGACAAAAGCAGTAAATATTTCTTTTAACTTTGAAAAATAATTTTTTTTTTTTTGTAAACATTTAGAACTACTTACAATG
>NC_069004.1:33219926-33225072 GCF_001194135.2 Octopus bimaculoides
ATTTCTTTTAACTTTGAAAAATAATTTTTTTTTTTTTTGTAAACATTTAGAACTACTTACAATGTTTGGTAACTGCTGGGGTGAGGGGCCACACGACCAAGTCCCTTGACACTGTTTTTGCCTGGAGGTAGTCTGTCCGCATAATAGTTGGCTTCCAACAGCTCATGAATCTCACCAAGTGACACCTGGTCAAAGGTTGATATTTTGTTAGAAAAGAAAATATTATCAGACAACAATTGAAGCATCAGGAAACACAGAAATCATCAAACAAGCCACCATCGTATATATCATCACACATAATTATCAGACAACCATGAAACAATCCATCACTATATATCAAACAATGAATAAACCATCAGACAACAGAAATCATCAAGTAAGCTTCCATCATACAAATCATCAAACAACCATTAACCAATAAACTATCAGACAACACACAAATCATCAAACAAGCCTCCACCATATATATCATCAAACACAACTATCAGACATTATCAGGCCATCAGTCAAGCCATAAAAGAATCACCATATCATAAATCCTTAATCACATAGTGACAAAGAATCCAGCACACATAAATCAACAAACCATCACTCACCATCAAACAGAAGGGAAGTAACTGCAACTATACTCGACGGACAACTTGATTTCCTATGCAAAACAATTTACTTTTACATAAGGCTCACTGAAAATACTTTTAAGAGAAGTTTCTACCAACACATCTAGTTGTTATAAACTCAAATACACACACACACATTCAAGTGAAGAACATTGAGTTAGCAGATAATTCTTACCTCACAAAGAAGTGCCAGACCAATATTTCTTTTCTTTGTTGCAAAACAGTAATTGGCACTCTTGCTGGACATATCAGCAAAATATATTCCTTTACCAAACTGTGGAAAGAATGCAGAGTCAGTTTTCGATTGGGAGTTTGATACAAAAGAGTAAGATGAGGTTGTATGACTCATGAGTGGATTTGGTAGATGGAAACTGAAAGAAGCCCATCATATTTCTATGTGTATGTGCTTATCTGTATGAATGTGTATTTCTTTGTCTTGTCATTGCATGATAGTTGTAAATAAGTGTCACTGTCAATTATTATTTCCTATATTCAGTCAAGACCTACAGACCAAGGGAAAATGCTGCAGAAAATCTGCCTTAACTCTTTCGTATTCAAACTGGCCATATCCAACCTGAATATCCCACTCGTTTTATGTTCAAACTGACCAGATTGGGTCTCTTACACCTACTCTACAATGTCATTCTAAAAATAAACCATCACATCATTGAAATTCTAAAGCACCCTATATGTGCATGTATGTATACATATACATGTGCATGCGTGTGTTTGTGTATGTGCAGCTGTTGCAAGTATGGATAAATAGTAATAAAAGTGGAAAATAATCTAAGGTAAACACTGACCATATCACCAGTGACAGGGGCTTCCGGTGGTGCTATACGTAGTCCACGACTGAGAATACCAACCCAGTTGGTTAGACGGGATCCATGCCATAACAACATCCTAGAAAATAAAGAACACAAAACACTTACAGAATGTAGAATGAACAACAACAACAGCAAACAGTTTGAAAAGAGATTTTAATCATTGAAATGTGGTATTATGTTTTTTTAGTTGAAACCCTGTCTAATTTGATAGAATAAGTCCCTGTTATTTACTGTGTCCTTAACTATATGTGAGGTTTGGATGATGTTGTAGGCCTGTATACTCAGCTACAGGTGTCCATCATTGTCGTTGTTTACTGTCTGTTTTCCATGCTGGCATGGGTTGGACGGTTTGATAAAAACTGGGTAGCTGGGTGGTTGTTGAGACTCCAAACTGCCTGTTGTCACATGGATTCTATAGCCGGATGCCCTGCCTAACGCCAACCCCTTTACAGAGTGTGCTGGGAGCTTTTATCCACTTAGTTGTAAATAGGTCTTCACAGATAGTGACCTTCAACCCAGTATATTACTAAACACACACAACATTATTTAACCATTGTTCAGCAACATTTTTTTCGCTGTGAAATCTATTACAGCCTCATGAGATAATTCACCTGACCAGGGACGTTCATAGGATGTTAAAATTGCTGTTGTTTACCCATATTAAGGAAAACTGTGATGAAAGGTAATGCAACCATGAACATCCTGTCATTTCCTCAGACACAGCATCTAATGAGCTGTTATCATAAGAGAGGAGGTTACGATTTGAGGAAGATTTCATTGTTATTTCTAGTGACCAAGTCATTCCCCAAGTGGTTGCATGCCAGGTAGTAGTGGTGGTGGTGGTGATAGTAGTAGTGGTTGGGATCATGATAATGATTGTGATAGTAGTAGTAGTAGTAGTAGTAGTAGTAGTAGTAGTAGTAGTAATTGTCTTACCTGTTCCCATAATCAACAAACTGGTTGTGTTCAGCCATTTTCGTGCAGCTGTACACTTCCATGAGCTGCATTCTATAACTGTTGTGGGTGACAGCATGAGTGTTTTGGAGGTAGTTGCTCACAAGCTGGGAAAATACAGACAACAAAACAGTTTGAGGCCATCTACTTAGTTACCATGACAACATCTAGACACAAGGTATTTTTTAAAAAAATATTTTGGTTAGAAATATAACAGAAGGGTTAATGATTATGTTTTGAAAGTCCTCCAATGATCTTGGGATGAGCTGTGACGTGTCTTACCTTGAAATCTGGATGATCTGAAGAGACGAGTGTGAGCTCGCATTCCAGGGATTTGTAAGTCTTGTCGATGGGGTTTTCTGACATGTCCCCTTGTTTCAAGATATTGATGGCAATCTCTATATCCCCTAAGGCCTGGGAAAATAAAAAAAGTAAAACATTTAAGAAATAGTGTGGTTGATAATGATGGTGATTGTTATGATGTTGACATATGATGGCTGTATGGCAACAGGTTCAATCCTGCTGCTTGTATCTTGGACAAATAGATTCTACACCAGCATCAAGTTGATCAGTGCCTTGGGAATGAAGTTTGGTAAATGGAAACGATGAGAAAACTTATTACATATATCTAATTCTTCATCGTTATCATGGTTTTTCATGTCCACTCATCCATACTTGCATGGGCCAAAGAGATTTTTTATGGCTGAATGTCCAACCCGATGCCAACGCCTTTCTTGTTTTCAAGCAAAGTAAATATTCCTCACCACGGCCAAATATGCTTTCCATAAAAGACGGTGACACTTGTTTACACCCATCACACATACATACATCTATATCCATATGCAGGCATGGCTGTGTGGTGAGAAACTTGCTTCCCAACCACATGGTTCCAGGTTCAGTCCTACTGTGTGGCACCTTAGGCAAGTGTCTTCTTTTATAGCATTGGGCCGACCAAAGCCTTGTGAAACTGAAAGAACCTCGTCATATATATGTATGTGTGTGTGTGTGTATATATATATATATATATATATGTGTGTTTGTGTGTGTGTGTGTGTCTTTGTGTCTGTCCCCCACCACTGCTTGACAACCGGTGATGGTGTGTTTACATCCCCATAACTTAGCAGTTTGTCAAAAGAGACTGATTGATTAAGTACTAGGCTTCAAAAGTTAATAAGTCCTAGGGTGATTTATTCAACTAAAACCCTTCAAGGTGGTGCCCCAGCATGGCCACAGTCAAATGACTAAAACAAGTAAAAAAATAAAAGATATACACACATACACAAAATGGGCTTCTTTCAGTTTTCATGTACCAGATCCACTGACAAGGCATTGGTAAGCCCAGGCCTATAGCATAAGATACTTGCCCAAGATGTCATGCCATGGAACAGAACTTGATGTGTGCGTGTGTGTCAGAATCAGTTTTGCATTTTTCCTATTTATTCTTTGTATTCTTTTACTTGTGTCAGTCTTTTGACTGCGGCCAAGCTGGAGCGCTGCCTTTAGTCAAGCAAATTGACCCCAGGACTTGGTTTTTGTAAGCCTAGTACTTATTCTATCGGTCTCTTTTGCCGAACTGCTAAGTTACATGGACATAAACACACCAGCACCAGTTGTCAAGCGATGATGGGGGGAACAAACACAAACACACACACACACACATATATATATATATATATATATATATACGATGGGCTTCTTTCAGTTTCCGTCTACCAAATCCACTCACATGGCTTTGGTCAGCCCGAGGCTGTAGTAGAAGACACTTGCCAAGGTGCCACGGAGTGGGACTGAACCTGGAACCATGTGGTTGGTAAGCGAGCTACTTACCACACTCCCGCTCTTGCGCCTGTATTTAACATTTCAACAACAAAGGAATAAAAAAAATGCTTCCTACCTCGAGTAACTGGATCTTTTCTTTGACTGTCTGCTCATCACGGATTACAGGGGGTTTTCTCATGCTGGACACACATCAACACAACAGAATGAGTGAGACAGATGGTTTCCATGGACAAATTCATTCACAACACATCAAAAAACAAAAAGAGAAAAACATAAATTCCATCTTCAAAGCAAGACAAGTTCAAGAGTGAAAAATTATTCAATTCTATAAGCTAACTAAGTTGGGAAGAAGGAATGGTAAGTTCTCTGCAGGGTAATTGAGAACACTGTCACCAGAGGAATGGGAGACATGGTTGGAGATCCCAAGAGAAAAAACGCTTCTAGAATACACTCAAAGCCTCACTGAAGAGCTTTGGGATCAACCACGATATCTGGGAAATGCAAGCACAAGACTGTCTACCCTGCCTGGGTGGTTTAACTGCTATTTCTAGAAGATTGAATAACCACATAAAAGCTTTGAAAAATTCTTCTATACCTACCCAAAAGTGTGTGGAATTCTTGTGTAAAATTCATCGCATGCTGAAGACAAGCTAGCACCAAAGTTCTTCTTTTCTATACAGGCAGCAATTTTTTTCAAAGCTTGGTAACCAGCTTGGATCTGTTTCACCGTTAAACGACCTAGCAAAGTTTAATTAAACAGATTAATTGTAAAGCTTCAAATTCAAAGCAGGGTTTTTGTTTACTAATTATTCTTTCACATTGTTGTATCACAGACAGTTTTATCTTCTAGGTAAATGGTTCTCAACTGGGGTCAATATAAAATTTTAGGGGGTCCACACCAGCAAAATAGTAAATTGGGTAAACACAGAAGTATGTTAAGGGTTCATGAAAATATTTTGTTTTAGATGT
>NC_069004.1:33225150-33228977 GCF_001194135.2 Octopus bimaculoides
CCTGGCTTTAAGGATATTGCAAAAAGCATGGTTGGAGGCCCAACCTTCTGAGTTATTTTAAAGGGCTTAAAAAAACTGAAGGACCACTGCAGTAGGTGTGTGAATCTGAGAGGGGAATAGGTTGAATCTTGTGCAGACAATTTGTTGACAGACAATTCACCGATTGGACAATAAGTCGACATGCGGAAGTATCGATCATGGAGTTCATCAAAACAGAATGCTTCTATACAAAGGATATGTCTATATGTCTATATTGATAGAACCACAAATTGTCCAATCGGTCAATTGTTCTGTCGGTCAACTGTCTGTCTACTTTATTGAATAAAATAATAATTAATTGATCCTCCTGTATTTTCTTTTACCCAAAGCCAAGAACTTTTTAGTGGAAAGCACTCATGGCTAATAGGTGTACATGTTAGGTAAACTTGTAAGATATCTACTATTAGAAATTCTTCAAACAGAGAAATATTCAATTCTCTGTCTGAAGAATTTCTGATAGTAGATATCTTACTTGTTTTCTATCGCATGTACCATTTTGTAACTCCCATAAGCAAATGAAATATGTGTAATCATGAATAAGTAATACCAAACAATTTTCCAATCTCCTGTCATGATATAAATTACTCTGTAAGTAATTTTCAACTGTAATGTGTACCTCACATGAATACGACATCTCCATATGGAATTGGAACAAGCTGATGTGCTTCAAGAAGACACAGCTTCGATTTTAACCCTACCTATGAATACACACACATACACAAATACATCAACAACACAACTTACCCAGTGGAGCTTTCTGTGCATCATATTTCATCTCAATGACCGTTTCTTTCATCGAATCAATGTCAGATATTAACTTTATCAATTTCTGCAACAGAACATTGATAAAGTAACTTAGAAACAGAACATGGATAATGTAGCTTACAGACAGAACATGGATAAAGTAACATAACACAGTGACAGGACATAGACAGTGTTGCCTATAGTGTAAGAGTAGACAGAACAACATTGTTTGTGGTGAAAGAAAAAGAGAGATGGGGAGGGGGGACTTACAGAAGGAAAATGAAACTTACTTGCAGAGAGGGGTCAAGTTTGGAGTCAGGAACTTTGCAGACACTTTCTTTTTTCGTATTATTCCCATCAACATCATCTTTTCCCTAACAAAAATAAAAAGCACATCATTTATTATGTCTGTCTATTTAATTGCTGCCACCACCATCATCATCATCATTGTTGTCTGTCTACTTTCCATGCTAAGCTGGATTGGTCACCATGGACTGATGACCAATTCTTAATGGAAGTTGCATCTCCCATAGACTGGTGCTTAGACATGTGCTTCAGTTTGTTTTATATACACATACATGGTTGAAGATGGAAAAATGGTGTTAAATCACTTGCAGCATTTGAACAGCATCAAAACATATATATATATATATATATATATATATACATACATATATATGTTATGACGTTGTTCATATATACATATATCATCATCATCATCATCATTTAACACATATATAAAGAATGGGAAAATGGATATAAGAACAAACAAGCAGAAACTTTATCTGAACACCTGTAATTAATGGTTCAGTGTGATGAGAGGAATCTAAGGTAATCATCAGTTGTTAATTAATATATACCTGAGTACTGTAATCCATTTGAATCAGATCATATTTTCCTGAGACTTGTTTAAATTTGTGTCGTTCACTCCAATCGTTTTTTGTCTTATCGTGAAATCTGAAAGAAAAGGAACGAAAATGTTCAACCGTGCAGGAATGAATGAAACACAACAGAAGAAGTACTTAATATAGATGTGTTACAGATGAAAGAACAGCTATGTGGTAAAAAGTTTGTTTTGTAACCACGTGGTTTCGGGTTCAGTCCCACTGTGTGGCACCTTAGGCAAGGGTCTGCTACTACAGACCCAGGATGACCAAGTCCTTGAGTGAATTTGCTAACGGAGATTAAAAGAATCCTGTCACACACATATACAGGTGTTGCTGCCATGTATAAAGTACCCAGTACACTCGATAAAGTTGTTGGTATTAGAAACGGTATCCAACCATAAAAAACATGTTAAATCAGACAGAACTTATTAAATATTGAAACACCTTTGTGACTTTTGGCCCACCCTGCATAACCAATTTATTGCTCAGAAATTTTAACAACAAAATCTTACATGGACCCTAAAGGTGTTAGAGGGAGTGACCCCCACAAAAGGTGCATTATTACATAGTAGGAGTCTTCATGAACCTATATTATTGTTAGCAGGAATATTATTCCATTTGTAGGAAGATTCACAATGGTGCCAAGATCATGTTATGTTAGGAAAAGAGAAATTCACAAAAGATGTCTTACGTTAATGATGACCTTGTGATTAAAGTATTGTACTGAAGCTCACAAGATCATGGGTTCAATTCCCAGATCAGGCAGTGCATTGTGTTCTTAAGTAAATACGTGGCTGAGTAGTGTTTGAAGAGTGATGGGTTACTTACTTTTTGGTGAACACATCGATGGCATTGTTTAAGTCTAAGGCACAGTCTATAAGATTGGTCTGGCCCTTGTATCCAACGCGGCCCCATCGCAGCCACACGTAGTAGTGACGACTGTTGTCTTGTTGCAGAAGTTGGATCAAATAGAACTTGTTGTTGTTGTTGAGTGCATTGGTCTACAGAAAAAAAGAAGGACGTAAGTTGAACTGCCTGGATGTATAAGACATACATACATACATACGAGGGTGAGTCAAAAAGTAATGCCATTTTGTTTAGGACACACCCCCACCTTCCAGATCAAACTGCAGTCTTATTGATGGCTACTATTTCTAGCATAAAATACAAATAAACGAGAAATTTGAACCCTACCTGGTTAAGCATACAGTCCCAGACATCATTTCCTTGGGTATAAACATGGACACGACCCAATAAAGGACACTCATCGTCTACTGACGCCATTCCTCTGACCACCACTGTCTTGACTGGAATATAAATTAACCGTTTTATTACGAGCAATCTAAGAAATCATTTGTAAGAAACCAGAAGAATAGTAACAGAGAATTACACAAAACGTATGACATTGCAGTAAATATTGTAACCCTTTAGTATATTCAGATTATTCTATTAAATGTAATCTTTATTTATTCCCATTGTTTTAAATTAAGCAAGCATTATGTTGCAACTTCAAGATTTCAATGATGTGAGTGTATATTTTTTTCAATGACATTGTAGGGTAAGTGTAAGAGGCCAGATGTTGACAGTTCCAACATAAAACAGCAAAGCATTTTGTCCCACACACTCATGATTCTGCCAGCTCATCACAATAATAATAATAATAATAATAATGATAAAAATGGTTTCAAATTTTCACACAAGGCCAGCAGTTTTTGGGGGAGGACTTAAGTCGATTAAATCAGCCCCAGTGTTCAACTGGTACTTATATCAACCCCAAAAGGATGAAAGGCAAAGTTGACTCCAGTGGAATTTGAACTCAGAACATAAAGATGGACGAAATGCCACTAAGCCTTTTGCACAGCATGCTAACGAGTCTGCCAGATTGCCACCTTAATCATCATCATCATCATCATCATCGTTTAACGTCCGCTTTCCATGCTAGCATGGGTTGGACGATTTGACTGATGAAACCGGATGGCAACACCAGGCTCCAGTCTGATTTGGCAGAGTTTCTACACCTGGATGCCCTAATAATAATAATCTTTTCTACTATAGGCACAAGGCCTGAAATTTTGGTGGAGGCAGGATAAGTCGATTTCATCAACCCCAAAAGGATGAAAGGTAAAATCGACTTTGGCAGAATTTGAACTCAGAATG
>NC_069004.1:33229178-33235486 GCF_001194135.2 Octopus bimaculoides
GCTTGACGAGCACTTGTTTTATTGACCTCGAAAGGACGAAAAGCAAAATCGACCTCAGCAGAATTCGAGCTTAAAATGCAAAAACAAACGAAATGCCACTCGTGTCCCAGTTGATCCAATCAACGGAACAGCCTGCTTGTGAAATTGATGTAGTCTGCAGGATGATTCAGCAGGACATAAAATATGAAACGGTTGGCACTTCTGAGTTACAGGTACATCTCATTTTTCCCAGCTGGGTGGACTGCAGCAACATGAAATAAAGTGTCTTGCTCAAGGACACAACACGCTGCCAGGAATTGAACTCACGATCTTATGATCCTGAGCCGAACACCCTAACCACTGAGCCATGTGCAAAAAAGTAATGACGTAAGTAATCTGGAGCTAAAGAGTTTAGAAGGGAGACTACTTACTTTTCTTCTTGTCTTCATTGCTGTGACCATTCTCTTCAGGACATTCCTTCTTCACTTTGTCCGCAGACTGAGTACAGGGTTTACCACTTTTCTTGCGGTTCGTCGTCGCCTGCGACTGTGTTGCATTCGTCTTACGACCATTCCGACTGCTGGCGCTACTACTAGTACTGCTATTACAAGAGTTATCTACCGTGTCGTCTGAAGTCGATGACGAAGCTCCACCTGTGGAATGGAAGAGACAGACGTATTCTTTCACTGGTTTCCATTAGCAAACTGGGACCATGCCAGGGACCTCCAGCAAGTGTGTGTCATACAGAAGGAGTTATTAATAAGGGATTATCAATCTGGACAAAACACTTCAGAAGCTCCTAATACAAATACACCAGGCTAACAAAAAAGACACCTTTCAACTCTATGCTTTCTAAACTCATTTGTTAAACACTTTACAGTTTATGCTGGGTGCACCCACACCAGAGAGGTTGTGTTGCTCACTAGTCACTGGTGATTAATCATTTGAGGTACTTACTTAAGGACTTTTCAATCCTATCATTGCTTTTTCCTGAGTCCTGGAAGATCTGAGTTTTATTTCTTCTTTGTTTTTGATTCATTTTCTAGTGAGGGGGAGACAGGACTTGAACTTGGAGCATGCAAATCTTTAAGATTCCATGGGGCATCTCATCTAATGCAAAAGAGTGGTTGGCTTTAGGAAAAGTATCTAGCTATAGAGACCCTGTCAAAGTGGACACTGGAGTTCAATGAAATTTTTGGACCATCAGATCCTGTTAAATCTTGGAGTGTATTTAATGATCCCAGAAGAATAAAAGGATAAGGCCAGCCATGGCTAGATTTGAACCAGGAATGCAAGAAACTGAAATAACCCAAGGCACTCTACCCAATGAAAAGAAAAGGGGGGGGGAGTAGTTACAGCTGGAATACTCTTCATCATGAGTCTGCTGGATCAAGATATACATCAACATCTGTTTACTGCAACATTATAAAAGGTTTTGACTATTCCCTTGTCCTGTGTATCACATCTGATGACCCACCAGACATATTTCCCCGGTGTCCATGCATGATACATGATACACATCCCCAATTTCTTTCAACCCCCAGAATATTTGGGGATTTCTGAAAAGAAAGTTTTATAAAATGCCCAGAACATGAAACAAGGAATAACTAAAAGTCTGAAACAAACATGGATGCTTAGGACAAATTTGTAAAAATTACTTTGGACAGGCAAATGGTTTAAGTTGACATACTTTTAATTCTTTGCACTGACGAGATGACATTGTCCACTTCGTTTGACTGCTTCAGCGTCTGAAGGTCAATTAGGAATGATTGATTACTTGTTACAATGTCTACTGTTGGCACCGACTTCCTGAAAGCCTTCTCCAATGCCAGACTGGATGGGATACAGTATGTTTGCCATGTTCCATTCTTAGCCTGCCACTGCCAAGAGTAGTATTCTTGAAAGTAAAGAAACAAAATATCAAAACATGTAAATAACAGAAATAAGAAAGAAAAAAAAAGTTTAACCCATTTGGTGCCATCTTGCTTGAGACTAACCTTGGTTTTACAATAAATTAAATCTTTCCATTAAAATTTCATGTTAATTTTACGTTCTAAATTCCAGCTTAATAACGACAAAGTTATTTTACTAATTTCTTTATTATTTTCAAAATTAAGTAAAACAAAGGCAATGAATTTCAATAGATATTTGGTAACAAAAAGAATTAAAGTGATCGAAATTAAACTTCCTTCAAGACTTCATGTTACAAACTCCAGCTTTTCCTAAATTCTTCAAAATTGCAACTGAAGCAATGTATTTCAACAGAAACATGTTAAAAAAAAGAGCTAAAGTGATCTAAATTAAAACCTTCCATAGAAATTACATGTTAATTTATGTTCCAAACACCATCTTAATAAATGACAAAGTTATTTTACTAAATTCCTCATTATTTTCAAAATTAATTTAAACAAAGACAGGGTATTTCAACAGAAATACGATGTCAAAAGGATTAAGATGTTTGTGTTTGTGTAACTACAACACGAGACCAGATACATGTGCAGTGCTGTAGATTGTACATCAGTTTTGAAGAACATCAGCAGCTAATCAGATCTTCGATTCTTCAAGAAAAAGTCTAGTTTTTGGAGAACAAGTTTGATAATGTTATATTTGTGTGAGGCTTATATCAATGCAAAGTTGCTATGAAGGATCATCAGGGACATATCTGTAACTCCACCTTACACATACGGTGGGGCTTGATCGGTGTCTATATAAAGGGAGTTTCTGTGTTTGAAGATATGAGCAGAGTATTATACCACTATGTTTAATGTACATGCGATGTGAGTGTATCTTTATTTTTTCCTTGCTTCAGTCATCAGCCTGTAGCCATGCTGGAGCATTGCCTTGACCGATTTAGGGAAACTAATCGGCCCTGGTGCTTTTTCTATCAGTTTCTTTTGCTGAACTGCTAAGTTACAGGAACGTAAACAAACCATCAATGGTTGTCAAGCAATAGTGGTGAATAAACAGAGAGAGAGATACAAGGGGCTTCTTTCAGTTTCTGCTTACCAAATCCACTCACAAAGCTTTGGTCAGCGTAAGGCTACAGTAAAAGACACTTGACAAAAGTGCCACACAGTGGGACTGAACCTGGAACCAAATGTCTTGCCAAACAGTCATGCTAAGAGGCACACACACACACACAAATAGGATAAGAGAGTCTAAGAAAATACAAAATGTATTGGTTTGAGGTTAAGGTTATAAACTGACCTTTATCTTTTTCATCCTGGAAACAACAGCGAATCCGTCCCTGACGGACTGGTTTGTTTGCTGTCTTCTGAATGAGATGGTCTAATGATATCAGCAGCTTTCGTCCTGAGTTATCTGTGACTTCAACCTGTTGTTGTTGTTGATGAAAACATTTAAAAATAAAAAAAATTTTATTATCAATTGTTGTTACCACCACCACCACCACCACCCCATACTTAACTACCCACCCAAACAATACTATCATCATCATGACCACACCCATTACTGTTTTTTTTTTTTTTATCTGACATCATCAGCATCATCGTTTAACGTCTGCTTTCCATGCTGGTATGGGTTGGATGGTTTGACTGGGGACTGGCAAGCACGGAAAAGTGGACATTAAAGTGATGATGGATGGATAGTTAGATAGATAGATAGACAGACAGACAGATAGAGAGAACACTTGATGAAAGACCTGCTGAGAGTCAACATGGAAGTAACAAAAACATAAAAAAGCAAACAAGCTTACTTCGGTGTCACCACCATTATAGCGGTCAGTCAACTGTTCAGAAATACTGTCAGAATGAGGCAACCATTTGCCAGAATCTTCATAATCCCACCTTACTGTGAATCCATCAATCTCAGGTAACATATCCACGGGAATGGATATTGTTTTCGCTCGTTTAAACGAAGTTCCATTGCTGTTACTGGAATTTGCTGAATAAAAGAAGCAAAAAAGAAACATTTTTTGGGTGGAGTGGAACCAAATACAAAGAAATCATTCCTCATACCTATTCTTGACCAAAATCACTGACACTGGAGAACATTATGGCAGCTACTTTATTCCAAGAATGTCAGAGGAATGGACTCCAGTCTGCCCATGTAAACCAGCTTGGAGGGGATGGTAAATATGGTGACAGCATCGAGGTATCATCCTTATCATTTAACATCCATTTTCCATGCGGGCATGGGTTGGACGGTTTGACAACGTCCAATGAGTCACAGAGGTACATCAGGCCCTGATGTCCGCCTTGGCATGGTTTCTACACTTGGATGCACTTCCTAATGCTGACCACTCTACAGAATGTACTGGGTACTTTTTTTTTTTTGTGACACTGGCACCAGAGAGGTCACCAAAGAACTTGCAAGGCAAAGTAAAGAAAAGGAAAAGTTTGCTTTGATTGAGTGGAAAGTGTATTTGAGGGAAGGTGGAGGGTGGGGTAAATAAAAGACATTTTACAGATTCTGATGATGAGAGTATTTCTGCCCAATCTACAGAATCTCTCAGAAACGGAGCTAAAAAGACTCCTGAGAATCAAAGAGAGAACCAACCAATTACTTCAACTCTAGATGGAAACATTTACACAAAAATAGAATGAAGTGGCAAGAATTTCCAAGTGTTCTGAAGCCAGGCCACAGAATTGTGTATTGGGATTCTTCATCATCAGGTACCAACCATTCTCGGCATTTTGAATATCGTGGATCGCCACATATAAGAAGCATTGGTGGTGGTGCCACATGAAAAGGACCGGTGCTGGTGCCACGTAAAAAGCACTGGTGCCACATAAAGAGCATTGGTACTGGTACCACATAAAAAGTGCTGGTGCTATGAAAAAAAAACACCCAGTACACTGTTTGAAGTGGGTGGTGTTAGGAAGGGCATCCAGCCATAGAAACCATGCCAAATCAGGCAATCGATGTGGGCCCCTGTCAAGCCGTCCAACCCATGCCAGCATGGAAAATGGATATCAAATGATGATTACGATGACCCTTGGTCCTACTCATGTTCTCCTTGTCCACTCACCTTCGTCATTGTCACGTCTGCTTTTCTATGTTTGCATGGCTCAGACAAGAGTTTTTCTAGGGCCAGATATCCTTCCGATCATCAATCCCCAATTGTTTCCAAGTAAGTCAATCCTCTCCCAATTTACTGAACAACAAACAGCTCAGATAAGTTTACACAGAGAACAGGAAACAAACAACACGACACAAACAGGTCTTTTATTTACACAAGTTGCACAACATGTCAGGACATGTCGATATACCTGCACGGTCAATAGACAAAACAACGCCATTGTTTACATACACGACACAAGGAAGTACAAGGCTCACTCACACAATCTTTCAGTCATTTGACTATGACCATGCTGGAGCACTGCCTTTGAAGGGTTTCAGCCAAACTTTTTTAAAACCTGATACGTTTTCTATTATTCTCTTTTCCTGAACTGCTAAGTTATGGGTAGGGCAAACACAAAAACCCTTATCTCTCTCTCTCTATTATTCTTTTAACTTCTCATCAACTGGCTCAAAGCCACCTCCCTCAATACTACCTCCACTCCACCTCTGGTCAAGGGGAATTTCTTTTTCGTATCTTACAAATTACTTGGTGACCCCTACTGGTGTTGGTACCACGATAGAAGCACCCAGCACACTTAGTAAAGTAGTTGGCGTTAGAAAGAGGTATCTAACCATCGAAATCATGTCAAAACAGACAATGGGGCTTGACACAGCCCTCTGGCTTGCCAGCTCTTGTCAAACTCATCCAACCCATGCCAGCATAGAAAACGGACATTAAATAATTATGGTGATGACTGTGGTAAGAAGCTTGCTTCCCAACCACATGGTTCTGGGTTCAATTCCGCTGTGTGGTACCTTGGGCAAGTGTCTTCTGCTATAGCCTCAGGCCGACCAAAGCCTTGCGAGTGGATTTGGTAGGCGGAAACTGAAAGAAGCCCATCATGTGTGTGTATGTACATATATATAGCTTTGGATGCGGAATCTCACTGAGGAAATGAGAAGGGGCCGAGAGTTGCAGCGATCTGCTGTACTTGAGAAAAAACACACCAAGCCAAGTAGAATCACTGCCGTCCTATAAATACGGCTTGTCTTTCACAGGTACTGGTACCACTTAAAAATGTACTCATACTGGCATTGCACAAATGCACCCATGCCAGTGGCGCATAAAAGGCACCCAGCACACTCAGTAAATTGATTGGCGTTAAAAAGGGCATCCAGACATAGAAACCATGCCACAACAGACAACTGGTATCTGGGTATCTGGTCAGCTCTTGTCATCAAACTGTCCAATCCTTGCCAGCAGAGAAAAAGGATGTTACACGATGATGATAAACTGTATTCACTTT
>NC_069004.1:33236566-33240683 GCF_001194135.2 Octopus bimaculoides
CAAACCCGATTTTATCAGGGCAGGACATGTGATCATTGATTAGGACTGACCAGGGGCTAAACGTACATTTGGTGATCATTATGTAGACTAATCATTACATATATATATATATATATATATATATATATATATACATGCATACACACAGAGGCACCGGTCATATTCTAGTTTCTTCTAACCAGCAACGCAAAGAAGAAACAGCAACGAAAATGTTCGAAATTCGTTTTAAAAAAGTCATCAACCACCTTAGTCGTTTGATTGCTTCTAGTCTAACAAATAAACAGCCAGACATTATACATACATACATACATATACACACACATATATAATAATAAATCTCAACTCGTACTAACGCTGAAAGTGTCTAGACTGAATGGTTATATATGCATGTATCACAACACGCTGTTTTCGCGCCGGTATGTATACACACACACGCAAAGAGTGTGTATATAAACCTATAAGTTTTTTTGTGTGAACTTTATATCTATAGATGTGTGTGTTAATGTTTGTTTTTATGTTCAGTTATAACAATAATTTTACATTAATTTGATGAGTGACTCTACACTTTTGTAGAGCACAAATTTATTAGTCTTAAACAAGAATATTATTGATAGTGACTTCGGAGTTTCGATCAGTTAAACCATTCGCCGAACTGTGTTTATATGTATATATATATATATATATATATATATATATATATATATATATATATATATGTGTGTGTGTGTGTGTGTATGTGTAAACGATTTAGTAATAAATTAAAAGGGCACTTGCATACTTTTTTTTTCTTTAGTTAAAATATTAATTTTTATAGGGTGAACGTTCATAGTTACTTCGAAGTTTCATTAGGTTGCCAAGCCAAAAGTTGGAAGTTACTATCAACCTTTTCATTGTAAATGCAAACACAAATAAACACACACGTAGATGCGAATATAATATATATGTAAATGTATACACATCTGTGTGTGTGTGTGTAAATATACATACACACACATACATAGCTGTGTATATATTTATACATCAGTCAAATTAATATTTAGTTACGAAGTATATACACTTCATTATACACACATATGGCTAATTTGTGACATGATTACGGAAAAAACATTTTCAATCATTCAATTGTACGCAAAAGAAAACAAAAATCGTCTGAGTTTCTTTAAATTGTGTAAAAAAAAAACTTCAAAAATTAATAATTAACCATTCTTAATTAACAACGAACATCGTTATTAAGATATAAAATTGAATAGTAATTCAGCTGCGTAATAAAAAATATATAGATATGAAACATGTGCCTGCTTATACATACATAAATACATATATATATTTAACTACACACACACACATTTATAAATGTTTCTTCCCATGTTCATTCATAATTAAAACAATTTTACATTAATCTCATGGGTTAATCCATACTTTTGTCAAGTACAAATTTATTATTCTTAAATAAGAATATTACTGACAGTAACTTCGAAGTTTCGGCCAGTGAAACCTACATAACATATACAGATTTATACCTCTAAATATACACCCAAAGTCTTAAACATGTGCTTGCTTTAATACACTAATTAATATATATACAATATATAAATATATATATATATACATATGTATAGAAATAAATATCTATGTAAATAATATTAACAAACCTTGCTTTCTTCGCGGCATAACTACGATCAATCAGCCTGTCCCTGTATTATTATTATTATTATTATTATTATGTTGTCTTTCTTTACTGAACCGAACCAAACCGTTAGACAGAATATCCCAACACCTCGGCTCTAACCACACAACAATACACACACATACGTAATGCTTAGTGACTTCACAACTTGTCAATAACCCGCCATCTAGCGGCCGTTACCATTCTACTCTTCCTTTTCCTTGTTCCTCTCTGTCTATCTCTCTCTCTCTCTCTCTTTCTCTCGCTCGCCCACAACCACCGACTCTTCGTTTCTCTCTCTCTTCCTTTCTTCGTCTGTGTGTCTGTTAATTAAAACCGAAAGGTACTTTTTTGTTTTACCGTTAATTCGTACTTCGAAGGGTCAAATGGTGGGATATTGTTTCTGCCGGGCAAGTGTCCTAACGGTGCAAGCAGGGTTAACGAGATGATATACGTAGTCTAAGACACACACACCATATATTTACATACAAGTATACATAATTATGTGTGTGTATATATATATATATATATATATATATATATATATATATATATATACATATATATATATATATATATGAATGTATATATATATTTGTGTGTGTACGTGTATGTATGTTTGGGTATATATGAATGTATGTATGTGTGTATACATACACACAAAATACGTGTACGCATTACATACATAGAATCGACCAAATATTGTTTTATGGGTCAGGGAGCAAAAATCATGCCCTGCCGTAAGGATCAGCTGCCTAGCAGATGTGAATGTCTCTTCAAAATTTGGGGGAAAGGAGAACGTTTGGTTGTTATACCCAGACCATAGATTTCCATTTGAACCCATTATCTTAGGTGCAATGGCTACCTATTTACAGATTTGCATAAAAAAGATGTAAAAACACTGGGGTTTTCCTTAAAAAAAAAGGAACAAAGCAAGTTGATTTACATTCTGCAAATACAATTGGTTAGGGATAGAGGGAGAACTTGCATGACGTTAAGGTTCTTTTGTTAAACGCATGCACACAATTGCATATGTGTTGCACTATATATGCACAAATACACACACACATAAACAATAATGAAACACACACACACACACACTTGTATACAAAAGTGACATGTTCACCCGCTACATGAGTGCAAGGTTATCTAAACACACACACGCATATGAACATATTAATTCACAAAACCACAAAGCTGTCTTCGTTTAAGCAAATGAATTTTATCACTTTGTCTGTGACCAGCCTGAAGTCTGCAAAAAAATGGTGTAAAATCTAGATGCGTGTGTGTATGCATGCACACCCGCGCCTGTATGTGTGTGTGTAAAAAAATTTCTCATAAACGCTTCTCCGTAACAACTCATCGTAAAACTTAATTACCATTCCACTCTAAAACCACAGACCCCAGGAAGCTTCTAATTTAACAGATACTTCATATAAAGCCAAGATTAACTTCAATGCATTGTAGTCTGGTTGAAACTTCAAAGTCACTATCAATAATATTTTTGTTTAAGAATAATATATATAAGTATGTATGTGTGGCTTAATGGTTAGGGTGTTGCACTCTCAACCTTAAGATCATGGTTTCAATTCCTGGATTGGGCAGTGCAGTGAGTTCTTGAACAAACACTTCATTTCATATTGTTCTGCAATCGTTTCGACATGTGACATGTGGCACATTGGAACCATGTGGAATCATGTGGTTGGTAAGCAAGTTACTTACCACACAGCCATGCCTGCACCTTAACTTTGTTCAATTAGACAGAATTTTCAACCTCATTGTGTGAAGACTTGGGCATACTATAACCTCTCGGTTGACCAATTCCTTGTCAATGAATTTGGTAGATGGAAACTGTGTAGAAGTCCATCATATATCTATGTGTGTGTTTATGTGAGTGTTCTTTTGTGTTTGTTTATTCCTTCCAGCCCCACCCTGCTACCTGACAACCAACGTTGGTTTGTTTACAAACCCGAACATAGTAGCTCAGCAAAGAGACCAATAGAGTAAGGTGGTGCCCCAGCATGGCCACAGTCCAGTGACTGAAACAAGGAAAAGATAACTGTAGCAACTGAATCCATTAATAATCACTTTATTTTGAACGATATTGTTGAGAGACCAAAAATACAAATAAACAACTGCATAACAAACAAACAAACATATCTTGATGAATTTAACAAAGTTTTTAATATATACATATTGTTAGCACAAGAATCCATTATTATCTGACAGCGCTATTGCTGTAATTAAACAGTTTTTGTTACAAATATACATCTTGTTTTGAGTTTTCTCTCACATTCTCTCACATTATTCTCTTCTCTCTTTCTATAACAACTATTTTAAGCCTGTTAATCTTAATGAAGCAGCTGTTGAACACATAAATGTGAGATTTATGCTTCCCTATTTTTATATGTGTGTGTGTGTCTGTGTGTGTGTATATATGTACATATATAT
>NC_069004.1:33240717-33244592 GCF_001194135.2 Octopus bimaculoides
ATATATATATATATATATATATAAATAGATAGATAGATTGATAGATAATGGTAGTAGATCTGTGTCAGCGATCATTTTGAAATTAGTGAGATGAAAATTCTGACAGCAAGTAATAAATGTTTAAGGTGAGTTAACCATTTTTGTGTGTTTTCGAATGGGTGATATGTCTGTTCCATATGAAAATATGTAAATGTATATATATATATATATATATATAGAGAGAGAGAGAGAGAGAGATATATATATATACATGTGCATGTATAAATATGTATATATATAATCATAAATTGATGATAATGATATATATATATATATATATATACATACATACTGTATATATATATATACATGTGTGTGTATATATGTATATATTAATGTATATATACATGTATATGTATTGATATATACCGAGAGAGTGAGAGAGAGAGAGAGAGAAATATATCCTAAATGTTAATAGGTTTTTAAAAAAATATTTTTGTAGTTTTGAAGCATTTGAAATTCTTTAAATATTTGCAATATTTCTTGCAATTTCACATCTAATACACTGTTTTTTTCTTCTTCTCTTTTCCATTCTTCCTATGTCGTCGTTTCATAGAGAGGCAGCCAAGGTAATTTCTTGTAGAAGTCTGGATAAAACTTTTCTATATGTTCACGGATACACAAACCAAGATCGTTGAGATCTCGTTTGTGAATATCCCTGCAGAAGTGCAGACTGCTTTGAATTGCTGGAAGGGTTTCGTTAAGAACGTCCGGCGACATGAAACAGCTGAATTCACAGTCTTCATAGCCTGAAGGAAACGGTTGGTGAGGCTGGCAGTCAAGTCCAGTCATTAGACAAGTCATGCACTCAGTGAAGCAGTTCAGTTGAGTGTTGTAAAACCATCGGCAGGAACCAGGTGCCACAAATGCAGCCAACAGCAGACTAACAACGGCGATGTATTGATGACTCTGCATTGTTTTCTTGGGTGTTGGTTACAAAGAAATACCTGGAGAATGGAAATTAATTTCATGTTAGTTGATTGAAGCAACAAATTAAATATATTTAATGCACAACTGTTATTTCCTTTTGTACTTACCTTTGAGTAATTTATTCTAAGTGGCAGACATAACTTTTTTCTGAATGTGTCACCTTGTGGAATAACATATAGGTAGATGTGTACGTGTGTATGTATGTATGTGTGTGTAAATGTATGCGTGTATATGTGTGTATGTATGTAACTGTATGTATATATATGTATGTATCTATGTGTGTATGTATGCATGTACTGGGTCATCCTATAGATAATGCAGTTTTTTATACTTCTTTTATTTTTCAAAATTAAGATAAATAAAGTTCTGTTTTTAATCTAAAATATACTCTGCTCCATTTTCTCCAATGCTCTTCCATCTATCTGGTAGACTCGCAAGGCCCCTCTTCCAAAATTCACTTGTCTGTGATGAAAAATACTCCTCCAGTACTGTTCTGACCTTGTCTACAGAATTCATATATTTTCCTTCCAAATGATTTTGATGACTGCGGAATAAATGATAATCAGATGCGGTAATGTCTGGCGAATGTGATGAGTGGGGCATCGTTTCCTATTGAAACTGTTCCAGCCTTTAGAATGTCATCTTCACTGTATGTGGCTGAGTATTATCCTGATGGAAGAACACCTTTCGTCTTGAAACCAAAAATGGTCATTTTCCTTCAAGCACAGCAGTCGATGAATGGTTGAATGACCAAATCCAAGCTTAGTACCTCATAAAAATATATACTTTGTTTATTAAATATTACATCTGTCTCTCTGTCTATCTATCTATCTATTTATATATGTATATATATATATATATATATATATATATATATATACACACATATATATATATATACATGAGAACACAAGTGGTGTTTAAAATTCAGGACAGCTGTTGTAGTAGCATTTTATTGATGCATTCTTCATCATAGCAAAATCCTGTCATCTCCAGGTAATTATTAAATGCGTAAAAGGTGAGGTAGACGTAGAAGATGACCAGTTCACAGCTACCATGGTAAAACACACACACACACACACACATAACTGAGATGCTGTCCCACAGGTAAGCTCTGCAGATGATTTGCTTGGTCTATGGAACAAAAGATAGTGATGATGGGAATGAACAAATAAAAAACATAAATATAAAAATAACAGGTTAATGCTGGTTTTGGAGGGTTCAATTCTCAATATTTATTGTCTAATATTTTTCGTTTTTTTTTTTTACAAAACAAAAATTGATATCAAAATGGACACATATGCAAACAAACATACAAAATATATGCACATGCACAAATGCACACACACACACACACACATACACACAAATAGTCTTTCTGTTATAGGCACAAGGCCTGAATTTTGTTGGAAGGGAGTTAGCTGGTTACAACAACCCCAGTACACAACTGGTACTTGTTTTATCAACCCTTGATAGGACGAAGGGTAAAGTTAAGCATTTTGTCCCGCAGATCAACAACTCTGCCAGCTTATCACATCACAAGATATAAATATCAGTTACACATTACAGTTCTCATTAAAGAATGCTTGGTAAGAGTGTGGTCGAACTTTTCGGAAGAAATCTGATCGACATTTATGGAAGTCAGCAGCAAGTTTGTCACTGGCGTTACGACAGGATGCCAGGCCATAGATTACGATGTTGGGGTTTCCTTCAGGCAGATGTTGCACGCTAGTTCTACAATCTTCGCAGCAGGCATTTGTACCATTTTTGATTGGTGCGTCCGCTGGACATTTCTTCCCCAGAATCAGACACATGAGGCAGTCGCTGACGCAGTTAACATTTGAATCATGGAAGCATTGATCTTGTGCTTGCACCTGCAGGCACAGAATGGTACACAGAATGGTAAGCAGCAGTTTCATTGTCAAAGAGTGCAACTGCAACGACAAAAAAAAAAAAAAAAAATTGAGGATAGTGATGTTGTTGTGGGTGTTATTATTTAGCTTCAAGTTAGCCTTTGTTGAACTGGCCCATAATAATAGACAGTCCAACCATGGCAGCCTTATCAAATAGATTACATCAATTTCCTGAAGTGCCTTCACGTGGTCACACAAGGTAACTGAGAACTTTGCAACCCTAGATTAAATTATGGAAGGTCACAACACAGCAGTGGTCCCAAAAGAGTTGGCATAGCATATTGGCCCATTGGGACATCGGCTCATTGGCACATCAACTCAGTGGTGTGTTGACACGCCCTGGTGTCATTTAATCATTGTTGCAGCTTTGGGCTAATTGCAGGGGCAGATGGGGTTCATTCTTGAGTGACAATCCATCTCAGAGAAAACCACTTTGAACAGAGGGTTCTGCATAGCATAACACCTGAAGGTTTGAGAGTAAAAGAGGGGTTAGGGCTGAGGGCTTGTGCCTAAAACAGTTACACCAAGGCAATGAGAAGTTGTGCTGTTTTGTCTTTAATCAGCACCGTAGTCTATGGAGGATGAAACATCTTTTGATAACAGAATACTTATTAAGGAAGGAGATGGCTGGAAGCATCCCTCTGGAACTCATCATAAGGTGACCTGAATAATAGTAATAATAATAATGATACAGCAACTAATAATAATATGTTATTATTCAGTGTTTCTCTCCAGTTTGTCAAGATGGTAGAATGTGATTCGAGATAGATACGGTTGCTATTTCTTGAATGCCATGTGATCACATGGAAGCTTACTTGTTTGCTAATAGAAGACAATAATGGCTTATGGGATAGCTCCAGGGAGGTTGAAGATCAGGAAAGAATAAGGATCACACACACACATTCATGCATGCATACATACATACATACATACATACATATAAAACAAAATTCGATTGACAAATATAGAAGTACCTTGGCATAGAGTCACAGA
>NC_069004.1:33245559-33246409 GCF_001194135.2 Octopus bimaculoides
AAAATCTATTTGTTCAGGAGTCGGTAGAATCCTTAGGTCCAGTGACTAAACCCTAATTCATCGGCGATAAAAGGATAACATAAAATTCCCATTCGATATAATTCTGTTATCCTTTATTTGCCATACATCGACGTGTGATGCATCTGGACATGTCAGAAATGTTTCCCAGGGACTCTCAATTGTGTTTTTAGACTTTCAACAATCAGACACCCCGACCCAACCAACCAAGCCCCAGATTCTGTCCAGTCAATACAACCCCAAGTAGCGTCAATCATTCTTGAGCCTGCATGCCCAGATCACAGCCACTTTGACGAAACGTCTGCTACATCCAAAGCCAAACTTGATGGCTTTCGTCCTTCTGGCTCCTGCGATTCCTAAGCACACTGTTATCTCTACAGAGAGTCTGGCCTGTAAACGTTCTGAATCCCACATCCATTGAATCATATCTTGATTATTACGTGACATAAAATTAAGGTTTGTTTACCATTTTAACGAAGATATATTGTGCTTGCTAGAAACTGAAAGGTGGCCTAAAAGCAAGACTGATTTATAACAGAACCACAAAGGAGGTTACTTGGTTCTATAATGAGGGGTCAAGGTTCGCTCTGGCCACGTTTCTATTTAAACTACGTCACTTGTCAACAAACAGGCGCAGGCGGTAAGGAGTTTGCTTACCAACCACATGGTTCTGGGTTCAGTTCCATTGCGTGACACCTTGGGGGAAATGTCTTCTACTATAGCCTCCGGTTTACCAAAATCTTCTGAGATTTGGTAGATGCAAACTGAAAGAAGCCTGTTGTATATGTGTGTGTATATATATATATATATATATATATATATATATATATAT
>NC_069004.1:33246419-33249359 GCF_001194135.2 Octopus bimaculoides
CTGTCGCTATGTTCTGAGTTCAAATTCCGCCAAGGTCGATTTTGCCTTTCATCCTTTCAGGGTCGGTAAATTAAGTACCAGATATGTACTGAGGTCAAAGAAATAGACTGGTCCCCTCCCCAAAATTTCAGGCCTTGTGCCTTTAGTAGAAAAGGATTATTAGAACATTATAGGTTAGTTTTGCCTTTTATCCTTTTGAGATCAATAAAGTTTATTAGTAATCAAGATCCAAGATCAATTTATTCAACTTTCCCCCTCCCCTCAAAATTACTGTCCTTGTGCCAAAATTAGAAACAAATATTATTATTATCATTTATATTTTGTTATTGTATATACACATCATATAGAGTAGACCACCCCACCCATCTCAGTGCCTTAACCATGCTTTTAACAATCATTTCTTAGAATGTGTGCAACAATATCTTGTACCATAAGAAAATTCTCTTTGAAAAATTAAAGAAATAAATAGATGTACTTACGATTGAAGAAGAACAAGAAATGGTTTGGTGTGAAGAGAATCAGAAGCTCTTGTCTTTTCCTTATTGTGTAGTTCTTCTGATGGTGCTGGAAGTAAATCGTCTGCTAATTTCTCACTCTCTTTGTTACTCTGTTTCGCTTCTTCACGTGAAGACGCTGAGACTTCAATCTGATTGACAACATTTTCGATGCTGTATTTATACATACGTACATGTGTGTGTATATATGTATGCATATGTATGCAAAGATGTATGGGCTGATGCCCACCTATGAGTGTGTGTGTGTGTGTGTGTGTGTGTGTGTGTGTGTGTGTGTGTGTAGATGTAACTGTCTCCTTAAATAACTTCAGCCTCCTCCAAGTGCTGATCCACTCAGGTTTTCTTACGAAACGGATGTCAAAGACGTTAAACAAAAGGATGGTTTTATTTCCTGCTGTTGCTGATGTTGTTGTTGTTGCTGTTTTTACATTTAGTTTTTCAATTTTTAAAAGAGATAAGGACAAGGGTTATGTGGGTGGTGGGTGGGTGGCTAAAAGGTAGCGGTGACGGGGGAGGTGGAAATGTGGTGGATGTCGAGAGTTGATTATTCCCAGCAGCTCGTTTCAAGTCCGAGAATGATGTAATGCAACTCGAATCAGCACCACCTCCACTATCATCATCATCATCATCATCATCATCATCATCATCATCATCATCATCATCTTCACCGAATTATGAAGGGAGTGAGAAATACAATATACAAAAGGACATATTAAGAATTTTAAAAGAGCACACACACACACACACACACACGCACACACACAGATAGCTAGCTAGCTAGCTAGATAGATACATACATACATATATATGCATGCATATATATATAGAGAGAGATACACAGTATATATATATATGCATGTGTATATATACATGTATATATATGTATTTATATGTATTGGGTTGGTAAAAAAAAATTGTAGCATTTTTTAAGTAAAATTCATTAACAATATTTAGATAATTACACACACACACACACACACACACACACACACACATATATATATATATATATATATATATATATATATATACATATATATATATATATATATATATATTATAATATATTATATATAATCACTCGTATTAAATACATAAATACTTCAACAGTATTAATACTGAAAGAAGCCCATCGTAAATGTGTGTGTGTGTGTGTGTATGTTTGTGTGTCTGTGTTTGTCCACCCACATCACTTGACAACTGATGTTGGTGTGTTTAAGTTCTCGTAACGTAGCGGTTCGGCAAAGAAACCAAAAGACTAAGTACTAGGCTTACAAAGAGTAAGTTCTGGGGTCGAACTTATTCTGTTTGACTAAAGGCAGTGCTCCAGCATGGCCACAGTCAAATGACTGAAACAAATAAATATATATGTATATATAGATATATATATATATATCATATAAGGACACACACACATATATATATACACACATACATACATACATACATACATCCACCCATGCATGTACACATACATACATACAAGCATGCATGCATACGTAAAGAAACAAGAATAGAGACTCAAATTTTTCCTACAAGTGTTTCAATAGCATGGCTATTTATTCAACTGTGCATAACGTTACATAATATCGCATAACTTCTCATTATTACACAACTATATTATTTGATCAGGGAATATTGAACATTTCACAAGTAAAATCAATCTCTTGCTTGACTGCGAGTATTTGACTGGTTCTTTGATTGAGTAGTAATTAATGGACTCTTCTTGAGGGCCCAGTAAGCCAAATGTGTAATATTCATTGAAGTGTTAATGAGTTAATTAGCAGGATCATTTAGATCCCCATTAATCAATAATACATACATATATATATATATATATATATATATATGGGAGAATATACAAATAATAACAACAGACGAGGACAGGTGGTGTAAATAACAAAAGTATATATTAGTATGACGCTCGGGAATACGGAAAGTCTTTGACGTTTCGAGCTACGCTCTTCAACAGAAAGAATACGGAGACAAGGAGAAAAACACGGAGAAAAAAAATTGAATAGTGTTCAGTCAACGGTCAAATATATACACACACAGTCTTTTAATCATAGGGTGTATATCTTATAAAGCATTTTCTCACTTGTTCCTTATCAAAATACACAACACACCCTGTGTTACATGCTAACTGTGTATTTCATTCTGTCGAAAAGGATATTGATATATAAATACAATGTAATCAATATACATATGTATGCGTATATTGCCTGCATATATGCCTGCCTGTATATATATATATATATATACACGCAAACACATATATTTATGTATGTATGTATGTAAGTATATACACTACAATATAACATCATAGCTGCAGCTTATCTCAGAAATCAATGAGGTGTTTATGATAGCAGACTTAATAAACAAATGTAAGTGCAGCATTGATGGTGTGTGTGAGGCGGGGGGGGGG
>NC_069004.1:33249412-33249757 GCF_001194135.2 Octopus bimaculoides
CAGGGGTGTTTACAGACATGGGAAGATGAAAGGAAGAAAGTGTTTCTCAAGTGTGATGGCGCAGTACAGATGTATAGAAATAAATAAACAATAATATATCAGATACACCCACCACCATACGTATACACACATTACACACTTACATGCATGCACACACACATGCATGCATGCACACATACATACATGCACACATACATACATGCACACATACATATATATGTATATGTGTATGTATATTTATATATGTACAATATATACAAAATATATATATATGTATATATATATATGTATATGTATATATATATATATATATATATATATATATATATATATATATATATATAT
>NC_069004.1:33253430-33254441 GCF_001194135.2 Octopus bimaculoides
GGAAATTGAAACAGGATGGTTTGTCTTGTAGAAATTAGACGATGATTGAGTGGATGGGGTAGGGGTGGGTACAGTTGGGTGGGGTGGGGCAGTGGACAGCCATCTGGAAGTTCAGAAGTGTTTGGCCTGGCACCTCACTGACTGTATGTATGTATGTGTATGTGTGTGTGTGTGTACATGTATGGGTACGTGTGTATGTGTATATGCGTCATGAAAGTATGCACACACAGACACACATATATTTAGATTGATAGGGAGATAGATAGATAGATACATACATATGTATAAATAGTATATACATATGTATGCATATATATATATTTATATCGATTTAAATGAGAGCTCAAAACTGATCCATTGAAAATATTTTTATTATAATAAAGTATTTTCAATGGTTCAGTTTTGAGCTCTCATTTAAATCGATATAAATACAAAAACTCACTTCTGAGTATTTTGCTATGTTTGTTAACAGATACAATATTTTTGCCTAATTTTTGGTATAAAAATATATATAAATACATATATAAATATATAAAAATATATATAAATACATATATATATATATATATGGCAGTGAAACATGGGCTGTGACTGCTGAGGACATGCATAAGCTCGCAAGGAATGAAGCCAGTATGCTCCGTTGGATGTGTAATGTCAATGTGAATACCCGTCAGAGTGTAAGTATCTTGAGAGTGTAAGTATCTTGAGTAGTGGTGTGCAAGAGAGACGATTGCCCTGGTTTGGACATGTGGTGAGAATGAATGAGGATAGCTGCATGAAAAAGTGTCACCCTAACAGTTGAGGGAACCCGTGGAAGAGGTAGGCCCAGGAAGACCTGGGCTGAGGTGGTGAGGCAAGACCTTCGAACATTGGGCCTCACCGAGGCGATGACTACTGACCGAGACCTTTGGAAATGTGCTGTGCGTGAGAAGACCCGGCAAGCCAAGTGAGATCGTTGCCAGGGCCCCTGGACTGGCTCTTGTGTGGGTGGCACATAAGATGTACCATCCT
>NC_069004.1:33259873-33265108 GCF_001194135.2 Octopus bimaculoides
GATCACGGTTTCAATTCCCAGATCAGGCGTTGTGAGTGTTTATTGAGCGAAAACACCTAAATCTCCACGAGGCTCTGGCAGGGGGTGGTGGCAAACCCTGCTGTATTTTTTCACCACAACTTTCTCTCACTCTTACTTCCTGTTTCTGTTGTGCTTGTAATTCAAAGGGTCAACCTTGTCACACTCTGTGGCACTCTGAATCTCCCTGAGAACTATGTTAAGTGTACACGTGTCTGTGGAGTGCTCAGCCACTTGCACGTTAATTTCACGAGCAGGCTGTTCCATTGATGGAACTGGTGAACTAATATTGACACAATATTCAACCCTTATAGCATTTAAACTGACCATGTCCAGCCAAAATATTCTGCATGCTTTTAATATTCAAATTGGCCAGATTCAGCCTTTCACATCTGCCCCAGCGAGCTGGCAGAATCGTTAGCACGCCAGGCAAAATGCATGATTAATTCAAAACAAAGTGGATAAACAAGAATTACATTTAACAAAGTAATCTGAATGCTAAATCATTAATAAATATCTTATCGATTGATATTCACATGATAAGTCATCGATAATATTTTTAATAATATCAATACTGGCATTCATAAGATAAATAATTGGTAATTTATCCAACAATTTCATGTTTAGATTTGTTTGATAAAGAATCCACCAAATGTTTCAATATTGATTTTTAAACAATAAATTCATAATATTTTATCAAATGCCTACCACTGAAAGTGGTACGACAGATGGATAAATTCTCAAACGTTTAATATTAATACGACAAATGATTTTAAGTGGGATGTTAATTCTCTGTCTGCTTTGAGATAATTTAATTTTTCTCAATTGACCTCAAACGTCAAATTCAAGGGAGATTATTCATCGTACTACATCAGAGTTATGTCCCTTATCAATCTAGTCTTTCGTTCGCGATAATGACGAGCTTTATATTTTGCTTTAAACATCTCTATTAAGGTCATACTGGAGCACTACCATCGCGTGTTATTTATATGTGTCTGCTGAGTCGACTAGAGGCGTTGCAGTACCGTCCGACCTGCTAGAAATCGCGACCAAATAACTCTCTGAAATCTTCTCAAAAAGAAATATAATAAAATATGAAATGTTAATTTGTAACTTAAAACGTAAATTGATTAATTAATAAACACTACTCGAGGAGAAAAGAAATAAAAAATACGAAGGGAAATCAACGAATAACAGAAAAAATACAAGCAAAAACCATGTCGATGTTAAAAAAATAGGAAATTTAGCGCCAGATTAAGAAAATTATGGATGTATATATGTGCGTGCGAGTGTGCTGGCGAATCTACACGCACACACACACACATTTGGCATTTCTGTGAGGTAAGAAGCTTGTTTCCTAACCACATGGTTCCAGGTTCAGTCTCACTGCGTGGTGCCTTGAGTATGTGTTTGATACAACAATGGTTTTCCATCATTTAGAATTTACTCTGCTACTTCCTTGCATCCTCACCAAGCTTACCCTCATGGCACAGGGTCTACCCTTAGGCAGTGGCCCTGGTTCGTATTGACACTAGGGTATGTCTAGATAGTGGTGAGCCTGTGTGATACATGTCGAGGGACCAGCCTTTCTCTGAGTCCTGTCTGCTTTAATAGCAGGACTGTCTTTTACTGTTTGAGACCCTTAATTGGGGCTCTTGATGAATTCTACCACACAGGGCCAGATAGGACCTGGAAGTAGTGATGCCTAAGGAGTAACTCCAAAATCCCTAAAACTCCTGAACTCCCAAGCTGGAGCTTCACCATCATATGTCATTTGATGCCTTGCCCAGAACATTTATTGATAACACAACTGAGAGTAAAACATCCGAAGGGAGCATTCATTGTATTAATCAAAAATAAGGACGGATCCCTTGTAGCTAATCCAATGAGTTGTAGGTCTTGAATTAGCCAAGATTATCTCTATAATTAGTAGGTTAGATTACACAATGAAGTTTATTTAATTGACTCTCACTTCCACTCTTATTGACTAATCAATGACTTAATATCTGGTTAATATTAAAGATATATATATGTATGTATATGTGTGTATGTGTGAGACAGATCGATTTTTATTTAATCAACTCTTCCCCCTCCTTCTCGTTCTCCTCCCCCTACACAGAAGTACCTAGTAATAAACCATTGATAGATTTAGGTAATTAGCTGGTGGGATAGTGGAGTGGTGGTGGGGATGTCATTATCATCATCAACAACAACAGTAGCTCTAAGTTTCATAGCATTTTTCAGTCTTAATTGTTGTAGTTATAGAGGTAGCAGTAGCAGTGGTTTCTCTTGTAAGTTTAGTAGTAGCAGGAGGAGCAGCAGCAGTAGTAGTGGTGGTAGTTGTTATTGTTTTTGCTCAAATGCCTTCCAGCTATGACCATCACATCTCCTATTTGCAAGGAGCCCAGCATCTCGTTATCCTCACGTCCACTTCTAAACCAGTTTGGATATGATTTAAGGGGGGATTTGGCTGCTATTTCCTCTAGGTCAAATGACCACATAGAAACACACCCTTTTCACAAGGTTGGCAAGTAGCAGAAGTAGTAGTAGTAGTAGTGGTGGTGGTGGTAGTAGCAACAGCATCAGTAGTAGTAGTAGTAGTAGTAGTGGAAGTATGTTCATTTCCAGATACTTCTTCAAGTGACAAAACAAGCAGAAATCAATGAAAGACTTGAGCCACACAATGGTGGCCAAAGCACAAGGCCAGCAGCATTGGTCAAGCTTTCTTTGACTAAAAATCTTTTATTTTGGGGTGAGTTGGAACAGGTTTGGTAGGTTTGTCTTATCATCACCATCATCATCATCGTTGTTACATCATCATTTCATGCCTGCTTTTCCATGCTCGTATTTGTGAAATTCACTGAGCCAGATTTTTCTATAGCCGGGGTGCCCTTCCTGTCACCAACCCTCACCTGTTTCCAATGAAGGTAATACTTAGCCCCTCCCCACCACCATGGCCAGACACACTATTCATGGAAGACTGGAAATCAACAACATTGCTTGTATGACAGACATTCATTCACAACCATCACACAGACACACAGACGTTGTATCTTTCATTTGTTTCAGTAATTAGACTGAGGCCATGCTGGGGCACTGCTTTGAAAACTTTTAGCTGAATGAATCGGCCCCAATGATTGTTCTTTTGTTAAGTTTGGTACTTATTCTATCAATCTCTTTTGCTGAACCACTAAGTTACGGGGATGTAAACACACCAACACTGGTTGTCAAGTGGTGGTGGGGGACAAACAGACATACACACATAAATATAATAGACACACGCACACACACATATATATATATATGCATACACGATAGGCTTCTTTCAGTTTCTGACTACCAAATCCACACACAAGGCCCAAGGTAGTAGAAAACATTTGCTCAAGGAGTCATGCAGTGGGATTGAACCCAGAACCATGTTGTTGGAAAGCAAGCTTCTTACTATACAGCCATGTCTGCATGACAAGCTTCTTTCAGTTTCCCTCTATTATAGGTAAAGAAACTTGCCCATAATATTTGATGCTTCTCTCAGATAATGAATCACAACAAATGGAAAAATATCCTCAGTTGTTTGTTGTTGTTGCCTGGGTGTCTGAAGTTGAGATATGTCCTGTTCCGTTGCTTTTTAAACCCTGGATGAAAAGCAAAGTCAACTTCAGCAGAATTTGAACTCAGAATGTAAAGATGGATGAAATGCCTCTAAGCATTTTGCCTGGTACACTAACGATCCTACCATCTCACTGCCTGAATAATAATAATAATAATAATAATGCTTTCTACTATAGGCACAAGGCCTGAAATTTGACAGGAGAGGGGCTAATTGATAACAGTGACCCCAGTGCTTAATTGGTATTTATTTTTATTGACCCCGAAAAGATGAAAGGCAAAGTTGACCTCGGTGAAATTTGAACTCAGAACATAAAAACAGATGAAAGGCTACTAAGCGTTTTACCCAGCAGGCTAACAATTCTGCCAGCTTAATAATAATAACAGTAATAATAATAATAATAATAATAATAATAATAATAATAATGGTTTCCAGTTTTGTCATAAAAGCAGCAGTTTTTAGGGAGGGGGATGAGTTGATTTCACCGACCCCAGTGCATAACTGGTACTTAATTTATCGACCCTGAAAGGATGAAAGGCACAGATGCAAAACCAAGAGTTCTTCTGTGAGAAGTGCACAGCTTAATCTGTGCCGTGTATACCAAACAGAGGAGTGTGTTGTGATTAAATTAAGCATAATCTCTGCTGTGTGTGCCAAACGAAGAGCTGTGTGGAGATTGAATTAAGCTTCAAAGTGACCGTTTTTCTGTAAAGATGGTTGCGGCTTTTTTTTGTTATTTTGATGAAAGCGGAGTCTCTTTCACTTCAGATGTCTGTCGTGTTTCGTCTTTTACTTGTTTCACTCAATTGAATGTGGTCATGCTGGCGACACTGCCTTGAAGAAATTTTAGTCAAATGAATCAGGCCCAGTGCTTATTTTTGTTTGTTTCTTTTAAGCCTGGAACATATTCTATTGGTCTCTTTTGCTGCACTGCTATGTTACACACCAACGCCGATTGTCAAGCTGTGGCAAGGGACAAACAGACACTCACAAGACTTTGGTTGGCCTTAGGCTAAGTGCCGCACAGAGGAACTGAACCTGAAACTATGTGGTTGGGAAGCAAACTTCTTACCAAAAAAAAAAAAAATTTTCAATTTCCTTGAAAGAACAATAAATATAAACAACAATAAAATAAGAGATCAAACAAACTTTGTAAACTGGAGTAGATAAAGACAGAGAAAATTTTATTACAGGTTAATTTGTGAATTACACAAATAAATGGTTTGTGTTCTTTGTGCTTACCAAACTGAACACTGGTTATTGTTTTTTTTGCATTTTGGATAAGGATTTTGAATCTTTTTTTATTGTGTGTGTATGTATGTATATATATATGTATCATGTGTGAGTGAGTGTGTCTGTGTGTGTGTGTGTGTGTGTGTATATATATATATATATATATATTATATATATATATGTATGTATAATTTTTTTTTTGGTTGGCTTACATTGAGCCATAAACTTTATTAACAACAACAACAGCAACAACAAATAGCCAGGAATCAACCACTGTGTGACCCCCCCTTCTTCTCCCTCACCCAAGAACAGAAGAAAAAAATGGTTTAAAAAAGAAAAAGAAAAGGAAAAAAATTTAAGCTGAAAAAAATTTTGAA
>NC_069004.1:33267382-33274452 GCF_001194135.2 Octopus bimaculoides
TTGCAGTATATAATTTGCCTTTTCATACCTATATCCAAAGAAATATAAAGAGGTATTTATGGACTTTTAGCATCAACAGTAAAATGATTAAATTATTATTATTATTATTATTATTACTACTACTACTACTACAAAGTGATTTTGAAATGATTTGATTGATTCATAAAACAAATGAGACTTAATGTGAAGACTCCCCACCCCTCCCGACAACAAATATGAATTTTAAACTTTATTTACCGCTCCAAGTTTAGGATGAATTTTCTAATAGCAGGACTTCCCTCAGTATATTTAGCTAGAATTGCCAAGAGGAGGCTTTTGGCAGTTACAAACAACAAATTAAAAAAAAAAAAAAAAATTATCCCTCGTTTTATTTAGTGAGCTACTGGTGATCCCTATTTTCAAACGTGTGCCTTGGCCCCCCCCATCTGCGGACAATGCAACACTGGAAGTCAGTAACTAAAATTAACCAAACAGCATTGAAGATGAAAGAAGAAGAAAAAAGTAGGAAAGGGGACAGGATTGTATGTGTGTCCCCAAATAATATTTTCCTTCTCTTTTGCAAGCACAATTATGACCAGTATATGTGTATTTTAGTCAAAGCTCCAGCAGAGACTAAGAAACTAAGAAACAACCAGAAAAAATAGTACAATAACTTTAGGCTATTTACTGACAATACATGGCCCCTATTTGTTAATGTATTGGCTAGAGAGGGAGTAAATTCTAGTGCCCCAAGAGGGTGATGTCATGAAACACTTTCAGGTCATACAATGTCCCTGATATTTTATGACATAAAACAGTCATCTAACATGAGACCCAAGATTTTTTATATTCATTTGGAAGGTTTTTCCGGGTTTTTCATTTTAGTGTTTTGTTCTTGTTGGTTTTGCTTCTGCAATATAAAATAAAATGGAACTACGCTGCTATGATATAAACATTGAGGATATATATATGTATATATATACACACATATATATATATATAAAAACACACACACCAGTTAATAAGCCAAGGTAATGATTTCAAAAACTATATATATAAATAAATATAATATATATATATATATATATATATATATATATATATATACACACACACAAATACATATGTATATAAACAAATATATGCATGTAAATAGAAACATATATATATATATCTCACACATATACACAAATATATAAAATGTGCTTGTGTGTATGTATACTAATTTGTGAATGGGGTTTCTCCTAATAGGACAAACAATACAACTGCAATTAATATAAATATTTTTCAATCCATTACTGACTGGCTAAATAGAAGAAGCCTCCAGCGATTAATGTGAAGAGTAATGGAATTACAGAGGATTTCACAAATGGAATCGACTGAAGTTGAACTCTATGGAAAGACAGGGATGAAAGAATTCAGGGGGCTTTAAAAGCATTCACCAGTACTAAAAAAAAAAGGGTGCAACAGTGTGAGTGTATATATGTGTGTATATACATACATACATACGTATATATATACACATATATATATATACACACATACACACACATCTCACGTACAGAGGTATAACATGATTGTACAAGTAAATGTGCTGGAGTTAGTTCCCCTTGCAGCCTTCCTAGCCCTTTCAGCCAAAGATTTGCGGTGAAGAGAGTTGATGGATAACGGGGGACCTTATTATGAGATCAGCAACAAGCCGACAGCTACGGTAACAACAATAGAAGGGACAAGAGAATGAAGAAAGACTACGGGCTTGCTAAAAACACAGACACTATTATAGTACTATTGCTGCTGGTGGATTCTATGAAACAACAAAAATAATATATATTATATACATATATTCATGTGTGTTTATATATATCTATGTATGTGTATATGATATATTTATTATATATATATATATTATATATGGGTGTATTCTTTCATTTTAAACCTGTTACAATGATTCTTCTAACTGTCAAAGTGTTACCAAGAGCCGCATGGTAACTTAGCGATAGTCAAAACAGCCTTGAGCTAAGTTTTAAAATGAAACTGCTCCTCTTGCATCAATGTACAGAGGACCAAAACTTTATATTGAACCAAATTCAACCGACAAAGTAAGAAGTCCCAGAAGATAACAAATTTTCTGTCTTGTTCTTGTTGTAGGCTGACCCCGACACATGGAAACTTACAAGCTGAACTAGACATAAACACAGTGAAGGGTAGATAAGAGGTGAAGTAGAGAGAGAGAGAGAGAGAGAGAGTGGTATGAGAGGTGAGAAAGAAAGAGAAGGAGGAGGGTGGAATGAAAGATGGAGAAGAATTTTGGTAAACTGGCAACAAACAGCAGGAACAAGCAAGAGGTAAGATGGTGGCGGGGGGACTGGAGATAAACAGGGTGTTAACAAGAGATGGCTTCAACAACAAGCCACAGAATTGTATGTGTGTGTGTGTATTTTGAAATTAGGTGTATGTGTGTATATATATATATATATACACACACACACATATGTACGTGTGCGTGTGTATGTGTGTGTGTGTGTGTATATATATATCTATGTACGTGTGTGTGAATATCATATATATATATATATATATATGCAGGCATATATATATATATGTATGTGCATATATATATATATACACACATACATACATACATGTATATCTGTATATATACACACATACCTTTATATAAATTTACAAGTACATATGTATATACAAGTGCATATATATATATATATATATACATATATATATATATATATTATTAATATACATACATATCTACATGTTCACACACACACAAACACACACATATATATATACATATGTGTGTGTGTGTGTGTGTGTGTGTGTGTGTGTAGATATATCCTTTTTATTTTGAGTTTCAATTTTTGTTCTTTGTTTTAATTATTTTTTTTTTCTCTGAATTTATTAAAATTTTTTTTTTTTCTTTTGCTCTTTTTTTTTTTGTTCTTTTTTTACTTTCTTCTTTCGAACATCAGAAATTATGTACATGTATGTAAGATGTGTGAAGATTTTTAAAAAAATACCCAACAACAAGGAACTATCAACAACAACAACAACAACTCCTCTTCTTCTTCCTCCTCCTCCTCTCCCTTCCCTCCTCCTCCTCCACCTCCTCCCCCAGTCACTGAGCCTGTGTTACAGTTCCATATCCTGGACTTCGTCTTCGGAGAAGTCACTCATAGAGCTCTCTGTCGAAGTCGATGTGTGCTCCTGTTCACGAAGGGCTTCTTCTGTTGCATATTTCTTCACGTATTCTGCAAAACCACACAGAACAAGAAAAATGTAAACAACAAATAAAATAAAAACCAATTAATTGAAAATTGGAAAAAAAAAAAATCTTCTCCTCGAATAAAAATAGTTGTTTCTAATTTAGACAAAAAGCTAGCAATTTTTTAGGGGGAAAAAAGGGTTAGAGGGTTGTTACCATGGATTTCAAAAAAGGCTAGGGGTCAACACCTGGTGGTATATTATAGTTGCAAAACGAAATATGGTGTCCCTACTAGCAATTAATTCTTATATTAGTTTGTGCCTGAGGGTTGTGGCCATGCAGGAGCACTGCCTACGCAATTTGCATTGTTTCAGGACTGCTTAATTTTTAGTGAATAAGGGAGTTTTACACTGCTGCCATCATTTGCATTTCATGTTGTGATTCTGGTACGTCTGAAACGAACATACAGGTATATCAAATACCACACAACATAAGTTCTTGATTTATTAAAATTATCTCCACCTCTAGGCAATGTGTTGTTATTACCAAAAGGCAATTGGAACCAATTAACAATATAAAATGTAAACACAGGTGGGGAGATAGGAAAGAACAAAACTGAAGATCTTACCTTGAATTTTCTTCTTGTATTCGTCTGGTTTGTGCAGGTACATGGCTGCAGCATCACCATTCAAAGGATCAATAGGGTTGGGGTAGGTTAGTAACTGTGGCAAGAATGACTCAAATATATTGGACAAATCTGAAACAAACAAACAAACAGAAATAAAGCACAAAGAAATAAAATCAAATGATACTGGTTTCAAATTTTGGCACAAGGCTAGTAAGTTCAGGCCCGGAAGATGGGGGTGGGGTGTGTGAATCATTTACATTGACCCCCTCCCAGTGCTCAACTGCTACTGATTACATCAACCCCCACAAGGGGATGAAAGGCAAAGTTGACCTCAGCAGAATTTGAACTCACATTGTGAAAACAGATGAAATACAGTTAAGCATTTTTTCCAGGCATGCTAACATTTAAAAATGAAATGTAATGACAAAATTCAACAATGGAAATGTCAGCTGTGATGGTCAAGGCTGGAAGTGTTTTGATTGTAGGACAACTTGACCAGGAAAAAGCTGTTTCTAATTGTTGCCATTTTCACAGCTGCCATCGCCGCTATAACCGTCATCGTCATCATCATTATTGTTCTGAATGTCTAATGTCCACTTTTCCATGCTTCTGTGGATTGGATGAAGTTTAATGGAGACAGATTTTCAACTGGATGGTACCTTTCCTGCTGCTAACCTGTTTCTGAGTAAGGAGGATATGTCTCCATGGCCAAACATGTCTTTGCAGAAGCTCAGAAATGAACGACATTTATTTACAACAATTCCGTGATTGGAAATAAAGGACACTGCTTCCAAGACAGTGACACACATTTACAACTGTTAGAAGATATCAAAACAAGCAGACACAAAGCAAAAAAGAAAAAAAAAGAAAGAAAAAAAGAAACAAATACCTAGAGAGGGAGAGAGATAGACATAAACAGACGGACTGACTGATAGACATACAGATTAGATATGAACACATACTACAAACTCCTGTCAAACCATCCAACCCATGCCAGCATGGAAAATGGATGCTAAATGATGATGATGATGATGATATATAACTTCTGAATTCAAAAGACAACACCTCAGCAATGACTAAAAAACCCACAAAAGAAAATATCCTTCAGTTCCACAACCAAAAATGGCAGAACGATATTGTGGCTGCAACATTTTGCAGCACCCAAAAGCATTCCTTTACTTGGATCATCATTTTTCTTTCATCCATGACAAAAAAAAAAAAGAAAGAAAGAAAAAAAAAAAAAAAAAAAAAAAAAAAAAAAAAAAAAAAAAAAGGAATAGGATGAATGCAATTTTCATCTGTGTCCCATTTTCACAATTACCTGGCCCTTCACCACATTCAGCAGTGTTCATACTGTTGGAGACAATCCTTCATACTGGATAGCCACAGGATCTCTGTGTATTTTAATGTATTGCCTCCTTCCTTCCTAACCAATCAAGGAGCAGTCTCCTCCTCCTCCTCTTCTTCTTCTTCTTCTTCCTCCCTGCCTTCTCCCTACACTCCACGGCCATTACATTACTGCCTCGAGTCCTAGAACTCGCGGGGCCAGTCACTCAGTTTTCACGGCATATAAATGACCAAGGTCACTCACATTGACCTTGGATGGGACATCAGTCCATTGTAGGGTTACTCATTTACGGCCGAGTGGTCTGGACTGATATGAAATAATAATAATAATAATGAAATTATTGTGTATAGTGCTCAGGTGCACCACAACTCATCAAAGGTGCAATGTACAGTAGATAGAATTATGTACAAAAGTCAGGAAAGTGAACAGTGTATGAGTCATGATATACAGGTGTGCATACGTATGGAGGGTGGGGTATCAGGTGTAGCGTTGGCAAATTTCAAGAAGCATGGAGGTTTTAAAGGATGAAGTGGTTTGCTCAAGAACAGAACGCACTGCCCAGTTGGGGAATTGAAACCCTGGTCTTGTGATTTTCAGTGCTATGCCGTAACCACAAGGCCCCTGTATTTTCATATACACGCAATGCCGGCACCTCCTCCAAGAAACACCTCATCAAAACTCCCAGCTGTGGTACCTATTTACAGCCAGGAGGTGTGTGCCAGTGACAGGTGTGTGTACAGAGGCGATGGTCAGACACACACGTGTCCAGTCCTCTGGCCAGTTATGAGTCAGGAAATAAGTCGGCATTTGGAAGGGCACTCAGCTGTAAAAACCAGGCCAAATTAGAGACTGGAGTTTAGCGCAGTCCTCCGGCTAGCCAGCTTCTTGTCAAACCGCCCAACCCAAGCCAGAAGAGGACAGATGTTGGTGATGATGATGATGATGATGATGATGATGATGATGATGATGAATAAAAATCCTGAAAGAACTCAACTCACCATATAGTGCGGTCCACGCTTGGTTAATGACATCCAAACACACCGTTCCCGACCTGTGAAATGTTTAATTAAGACATTGTTAAATTGGGAGACAGTAATCACAGGAGAGATGGAGGGATGGGGAGAGAGAGAGAGAGGGAGAGGGACCAAAAGCACAACTCTCACTTTGGATAAGGTAAAAAGGAAAAGAAACTAAAATGACCAGATGACCAGTGGTCACTACAACTTTAACAAGGTTGACATTTTGAGATGGGGAGGGGGGAGAGGAGGAGATAGAAGGGAAGAGTTTCTAAATTCTTAAGATGTAGATTTATTGCTAGATTTTATTTACATTCATTAACCCTCAACCATTGCTTCTCATGTCACTACTTTGTAGTCTGTGCTCCACTGAGGAGGTCTAACTAGATTGAAACATGACTACAGTTATCACCCATATTTACTGAAGTGATTCGTTGTTGATCTGATGTTATCTTTACCGCTTCATATAAGTATTTCTAATTGAATTTTTGATAGCTACAACATTGAATATGAAGTAGTTGTATACTGTCAACTTAATGTGACAGTCTCCTGAAGGGAATAATACTACTGTTGGTTAGACCTAGGAAGCGGTGCAGCTTTCTGTCGGCCTCGACACATTTCCTGTGTCCTTATATGTTCACAAGGGCTTGACAGGCATCTCCAACTAGCAGGTCATGCTACTCCAGACTGATGACAAGCAAAGACTCAGAAACATGTCTCTGGATGCAGGCTTAGCTAAGTGGAGGTGCTTGTCTCCCCCTTGTAAACATAAGGACACAGGAAATGTGTCAAGGCCAACAGGAAGTGGTGCAGCTTCCTAGGTCTAAACAACAGTAGTATTATTCCCTTCAGGGGACTGTCACATTAAGTTGACAG